>NC_133321.1:10869612-11022755 GCF_012295235.1 Primulina huaijiensis
AATACTCATGCCAACCTAGACTAGGATTATGCTTATTAATTAATTAATTAAGGGTGGTTAATAATTAAAAAGGTTGGCATGTTAAAATAACAAAGAATGAGTCAAAAGGGTGAGTTGGCATAGAAATGTTGCATCTCCAAGGGGTGGCCGAATTTCAACAAATAAGTGGAGGGGAAATGTTAATTATTAACTAGATTTATAACCCTTAAAAGCCTTACCTATCCTTTAATTAATTTAGTGAACTAACCCCATAATTAAGAACTTAAATGAATTTATTTTCTACTCACCTCAAGTAACTTAAATAATTCCTTAAACTCGCTTTTTAACTTAAATGAACTTACTTGCTAGCTAAAATAAATTCTGGAAAGGTTTCTTGAATCTTAAATTTTATCTTTAAANATGTATGTTTATTATCAACTCGGAATGTGGCATTTACAAGATTACTTANTTAAGGAAAAATCATTTAAATACTCATGAAATAAAATCATTTAAAATACTAGAATTATGCATGATTTATACGTACTCTAAGTTACGGATTCTACAAATGTTGAGCATCTTGTTGCTCATGTAAATACACAAAATGAATTAGTTGAATCATTGATTAAACGTCTACAACTGATTGCTAGACCAATTATTATGAAAACAAAACTCCCTATTTCTATAAGGGGACATGCAATTTTACATGTTGCTACATTAATTCGCATCAGACCAAGTGCATATCTTAAATACTCCCCATTGTAGCTTGGTTTTGGAAAAAAACCAGACATTTCTTATCTGAGAATTTTTTGATGTATGGTATATGTGTAACGTACTGTACTTTTTACAATTTTAGATTTGCGGAAAAATTAAAAAATTTCTTAATTAAATAATGAACCTTCAAAATTTGATAAATAAACTGTACGTCTCAAAATAATTTCTGCCAAAAGTATTTGCTTGAACCTCAAAATCGTAACATAAAACCAGAGTATTTCAACATTTCAAGTATCATTAAAACTTAGGCGGTCCTCAGGTCTAGCCTCCTGCTCTGTCCAAGCCGGCTCCTTGGTCCCCACCCCTAGCCTCTTCAACATACTCCTCACCTGCATCGATCAAATCTAGTGAGTCTAAAGACTCAACACGTATAAATTGGAAGTAACGAGTAGTACGTAATAAAACCAAATGCAACTTCAAAATACAGCGTACATACGTGAAACTTGAACTTGCATTTAAACTTGAACATACATACATAACATAGACGTGCCATAACGTGAAAACTTTTCGTAAACATGCTTGCATACTTGTACATAAATAACTTTATCATTTTGCGTAGATTCATGTTTCAAAGCAAGTGACACATAACAGAAATCGCTTGATCAGACTAAACTACAGTAATGGGCTAACAGGGAAGATCCACTGCCACATACATGAGATCCCCGTTCATGCTTTAACGAGTGGATTGGTCCCCGTTCATGCTTTAACGCTTTCCAATCCCATACATAATTTAGTCACAAGACATTTAGCATACATCAAAACTTAAAAGTATTTTCTTTGCAAGTCGAACATACTTACTTGGCGATGAGAGATTCCTTTGATCTCACTTAGGGCCACCGCTGTACATACTAACAAGATTTCAAGCACTTAATTCCATACTTAGACATAATAATCGTGCTCACCACCCAAAATGACAATTTTCTTATGACGTTCTAAATCGCTCGGGACTTGACCTCTTTTAATCATTGTACTAAACCATGACGTCAATTCCCGAAACAAATCCTAAAATGATGTGTGAACATTTCCCAAAACATAAAAGACATGAGCCTAAAATTGTGGTTTAAAAGTCATGCTCAAGTGCCTAGGCGCTGGGCTTACTGCGCTGCGGCGCTGCCTAGAGCCTAGGCGCTAGGCTTCTAGCACCACGGCGCTAGAGGGCTGCAAGTCTAGCGCTGCGGCGCCACAAAGGCAGCGTCTCGGCACTAGACTTGCGCAGGTCGGGCGCTGCAACGCAACCTAGTGAGCGCTGCGGCGCTAATCCTGCACACTAGCAATTAAAATAACCCATTTTTTATGCAATTTGAAAAGTAATGCTCCAACGACTCAAACCGATGTAACAAGACAAATCTTATGACTCTAATGCAGTTATTCAAACCTCACCCAACGGCCAAAAGCAGAGATACACCACGAACAACGCAACACAACCCGTGAATGTGACACGTTGACAACAAACGATTTCTACGACTTCTAACGCAATCAACGGCTATCGACACAAAACGAAGCATCAAAACTCATCTCAAACTCATACTCCATATACCTAAACACAGCAGCGGTCACTTGACGGTTCCCAACGAAGCCTGCAACAAATAAACTTCAAGAACACATCAATAGCATAATTTTCAGAAAACGCAGTTTGAGCAGTCCCACGAAAATTACCATAACTCGCTCAATTTTTATCCAAATATTTTGAGTTTTATATCAAATCGAAGGTATTAAAAAGTTCTACATTTCATATGTTGTAAGTTTTCTCAGAATCATGACAAAAAAATCGTAATATTTAATAAGACAGCAAAATACGTGATTTTAGATCCAAAATGGTTTCAAAAGTGATCTAAACATGATTGCTCAAACTTCTACACAACATTCACATGGTTTTCATACAAAATACATTGCAACGCATACTATGACATGATCGACGTAGGAAAAACAGAATATACGTGCCTTTTGAGGATTAAAAATACCGATACGACGACACCGGAGCGGAGATGGCGTGAGGATTGATCCGGAACGATTAGTGGCTCGTTTCCTTGAAGAAAAGTCACGAAAATTTGCTGGAAATATTCAGAGGAGGGGCAGCTGCTGTTCTCACTGGTAGAACCCTAGGTTTTGCTCAAAAATATGGAATGAAATGTGTATGTGTGTGTTGTGTTGAAAAAAAGCGTGTAGGTTTGTGTGTTAGTGGTATGTGCGTGAGTTAGTAGGATAAATTAGGGAATTGATTTGCTTAATTTGGAATTAATAATGCTAATTAAAATGCTAATGAAAAGGCTAATAAAATGCTAATAGAAATGTTAATTTCCCACTACAAAGCAAAGTCCCCTAATTTGAAATAAATGTACATTTGCTAAACTTCAAAAGTTTTAAAATTCTAAAATCACTAAATAAATAATCTAGGATTTAAAAATGTTAAAACTAAATAAATTATTTAAAATGCCCCAAACACAACTTAAAATAAAATACAGCATTAAAATTTTGCCGCAAATCGTCTCTGATCTTCTCTTCGATCCCGCCTCGAATAATCGCCTGAAACATGAAACTCTAAAAACATTTAACGTGCATCACATAAACATATAAATAATGTAATTTAAATAAATTCATCGCTAAAACTCATTTTAAATTTAAATAAATGAATTAACAATCAAATAAATGCATGTGTTTTACGTGCACTAAATTTTGGGCTCTACAGTTCCTCCCCCACATATATAAATTTCGTCCTCGAAATTTTATCTTACCAAACAACTCTGGATAACGATTCCTCATATCTGCCTTGGCCTCCCAAGTGGCCCCCTCCACTGATTGATTTAGCCACCGGACTTTGACAAGCTTGGTCACCTTGTTCCGAAGTCTCCGCTCCTGTCTGTCTAAGATTTGGACAGGTCTTTCCTCATAAGACATGTCTGGAGTCAGCTGCAACGGCTCATAACTCAGAACATGATAAGGATTAGCTAGGTACTTCTTCAGCATCGAGACATGGAACACATTGTGTACACCAGCCAGATTCCGCGATAATGCGACACGATAAGCTAGTGTCCCAAATCTGTCAAGAATCTCAAATGCTCCAATAAACTTCGGACTGAGCTTGCTTCTCTTCCCAAATCGCATAACACCCTTCATGGGTTCTATCTTCACGAAAACGTGATCACCTACGGCAAACTCTAGATCTCTTCTCCTATTATCAGCATAACTCTTCTGACGACTCTGAGAGGTCTTCATCCGGTCTCGGATCTTGACCACCACATCTGCAGTCTGGTGAACAATCTCTGGACCAAGTTCTGATCTTTCACCGACTTCATCCCAATGAATCTGTGATCTGTACTTCTTTCCGTACAATGCCTCGTAGGGAGCCATACCTATAGAAGATTGGAAGCTGTTGTTGTAGGTAAACTCCACTAGAGGTAGCTTAGATTCCCAAGTCCCATGGAAATCTATTATACAAGCTCGCAATAGAACCTCCAAAATTTGAATCACTCGCTTAGAGTGGCCATCTGTCTGCGGGTGAAAATGTATAACCCGATAAATCAGATTACGTATAAGTCATGCATAATTACTATTATTTAAATTAAAATGATTTTTTTATGCATGAGGGTTTAAATTAAATTTTTTTAAATTTGTTAAGTCATGATCATTTATTTTACGCAGAAGTTTAGTTTTATCTTTTCGGTTAAATACGCGAGGCCGGAGTGGAGTTGGAGTATTGAGATAAAATTTAATAACAAGAAAATATTCCTAAATTTAATTTAAGCCAAAGGATAATTTATTTTAATGTAAAAGGATGTTTAAAGATTTATTTAATTAATTAGACATAAGTAGTAAATAATTTTTAATTTCTTATGTCCAATAATTAATTAAAACCCTAAATTAAAAGGTGTAACCAATTGGAATAAATTAATCCAGGCTTATTTTATTTAGGAAATTGTAACTTAACATGTTAGTAAATTTATTTTAAGAATTAGCCATGCATGCAAGATAATTACTATCCTAAATTAATTTATTAAATTCACTAAAATACATATAAGTGTTTAAAACTTTAAAGAGTTAAAATTCAAGAATTAAGGAATATTTTACCCCATGTTGATAAGCAATTTTTGGCCAACAACTTAAAGATTTAATTAAGTTTGACAACTCATCATTTTTTATTCCTTTCCTTATCCTTTCTGGGTAGATAATTCCATCTCTTTTAATCACAAAAAATTAATAATTAAGCAATATTTCTACCATATTTTGATAGCAAGAAATCGGCCATCATCCCATTAAATCTCCTTCAAATCAAATAATATCACACCTCATTTCCTTATCTCTCAAACTCAAGGATAGAAAGATTTTTATCTTGCCATTCAATCCCCATTTATTTTGCAACTTCCCAATTCATTCCCTCCATCCTCACTCTCGAAAATTTCAGAGAAAACCTGCAAGAAAAATCGTGACTTGCATCAAGAAAATAAGAGAGAAAAGTAGAAAAGAAAAGGAACTCCATCTCCGTCGCGTCGTGTTCGTCGTATCATTTGATTTCTTTCGTAAACAAATTCCAGTAATGCATATGTTATTTTCTTTCTCTTCAATCAAGTCATATACATATTTTTTTAAATTATGTTGTGTCCATAAATCCTGAAGCAAAACCGAAAAATTGATAGCATTTTTCGAAATTCTATGCACAGATATTCGGCCCTTTCACTTGTGCTTCACGGGTTGTATTGTTTTTGTGATTTCAGGGGTTGGCTTGGTTCCAGGCATTCAAGGCTGCATCTAGGCATGTTATAGGGTGTGTTAGGGAGGTGTTGCTCCATCGGTTTGAGTCCCTTCGCCACAGCAAAACGAAATGGACAGCAACTCTCCATAGTTGCAAATTGTGAGTTTCTATTTCTTGTTTGGATTGTCTAAGTTGAAGGTTCGGATCATGGTTGGTCGAAGGCCTGTAACCATGGTTAGAACCCTTCCTTAGCATGTCTATGACGTGACCAAGATGACCTTTCATGGCTTGGTTCATGGTCCTATCGATTTTTAAACCAAACAACACAAGTGCCCCTTCTGTTTTCAATTTTTTGATTTTTGTTGTGTGAGTTGGTTTTTGATTTTGAGGATGTTGGGTGGATCTTGGTTGGCTTCTAGCCCTTAGCCATGGTTCAAACAATATCTAATGATGTCTTGATCAAGCCATGGTCGATCACATGGCCATCGGAATGACTAAGACAACAACTGAAGCAATACACCACACGCGTGCAAAATGGCGTTCTCGGGTGGAGCTTCGGATTGTCGTAGGTGCTTGTTTGGATTGTGTTTGGCCTAGGGCCCTTAGCCATGGTTCAAGCCACACCTTAGGATGTTGGGAAGAGGCTCTGGTCGGTGGTTCAAGCCCCAATGGCCATTAGCCTTGTAATCGAAGCATTTCAAACGAAGCTGCTTCCGCTGGAATTGGATAGCAACTTTGTCTTCGGTTCAGAGGTCATGTTTGAGTTCTTGTTTTGCTTTTAGCCTATGGACTTGGACTGGACAGTACCTCATTGAGTTAGGAAGGTCATGTTTTTGGCCATTTGTGATTTGGTTAAGTTTAGAAGTCGTACGATAATTTACGGTGCAATGTGCCAAAGTTACTCTCGAAAGAGCGTTTAATGATTTTGGCCTCCATGCACATTTTTCATGTATTACAGCCCTTGGTATATATTTTCCAGTATTTTAGGTGTATATTAATCATGGATAAACGATGGTTCAATGTTGATTCGGGTTGGTACGAATCCATGGTTGGATACTAAGTTTGTTGTGCGTAATTGTCTCGTTTTTGGTTCGGTTATGAAGTGTTGGTCAAGTTGAGATTATTTGCATGTGTCACATGTTAGAATTAGGTCGCAGCGAGCCTGGGAACGATCCAACTCATTAAATAAAATGTGGTTATAATTATATTACGTGTATAAAAATATAAAATGTTTATTTTTGAGATATATGTGATATGTTTTGTGGCCACCTCACGCTTATGAGATTTATGGGATTATTGCTTCACCTGGTGACTTACGACCGGTTTATGATTATGTAAGGGTACGGATTGTTAGAGTAGGTGCCCGTCGAGCCAAGTGTTCACAATGAAACTCTATGTATCAGCAATCTTTATTTTAATAATATTTGAAATTATTATTTTGGCACATCTTTATCTGTATACCCATGCTAGTTGCATAGATAAATTCCTTGAATATACAAATAGTAGAAAGAATATGAGAGGCTTATATGATGAGAATCATGAAACTCATATTTGGAATACTGTATATTCTAAACAGTTCCTAGTCGATTCAGCCGTCGCTAAGAAGGATATAGACCGCTCGAGTTCGAGACTAGTATCTGCGATGTGAGTACCATGTTTCATTGGTAGGGGACATTGTGATGTCCAAGCATGCAGATAGGTGATCCTGGTAGAGTGCACTAAACAACCCTCCATAAAGGACTTTCCAAGTGGTTCTCACTTATCGAGTGGAAACGTCCTAGTTTATGGTTGTACACCATTAGTCCTTATGACCCGGGATAACATTGAGACTCTATGTGCTAGCATGGCACTTTGACTTGTTTACCGACTCTCATGGGGTCATCAGGTGGCAAGGTTGGGTATTTTGTCGAAACATATAGGAGTCGATGAATTGTAGTCGGGTATTCACCGCTTACCTTCGGGTATGGATATCTTATGTGTATGTAGTATGAAATCTCTGATCAGAGTATGGTGGTAATTATGAAAGGGGTTTCATAGATTACACCATCGATGCAACTACAACATGACACATAGTATCGATTCATTGACAACTCTCGATATACCAATGGTTGTCGAATCGGTCGGAATATATGAGATGAAGGGACCGTACTGTACGCTAACCATAATTGAATGGTTCTTGCAGACACTATCATTTGATACCTAGGGAATCATGTAAGCGATACTGCTAGGCATTTAACATGATTGGTTGGGTACTATCAGACTTGAGTTCTGACGTTCTTATTATCAAGGAGTTGATAATTAGGAATGGAGCAATTGGGGTATGCTCGTATAAGGACATGTTTAGTCCGAATCACATGGAGATGTGAACCCACGGCTAGTTGTATCAGTGAACCATTGAGGGCCACACAAGTACTAGCTTTCTAGATTCCGTTGAGAATTAAAATAGTTCAATGTGTTGAACGGCTTATAAATGAGTTTATAAGCATAAGGAAAAATAGAAGTATGACTTCTATGAGAGAATGTAACTTTTAATTTATGAATGTGTTCCTAAAATTAAAAATTGGCCAAATAAATATCGTATTTGAAAATTGTGATTTTTATAAACATTATTATGGACTAAATTATATTAATTCAAGTGTTGAATTAATTAAACACTAGTGGACCTAGTAGAGTCCAATTAATTAAATTAATTCAAGTGTTGAATTAATTAAATAACATTGGGTCTTGTAGAGTCCAATTCGAATAATTATTTAACTAGTAGACTTGAGTAAATTCAAGTAATATTTAATTAGTCTCAAATATGTGTGAGATAATTAAATTAAGTCAATGGATTTTTACTTGCTAAAATTCAAATAACATTGCATGCATGGGAGGTGAAAGGTTGTGGCTTGGGATGCTAAAAGTGTTTTAGTTTTTCCCTCAACCAAGATAAGTCATCCCTCTCCCATTTTTATTCACCTTGGCCGAAATTCTACAACCATTTCTCTCAAAAAATTTTCTCTCATCTTGTTCTTCAATAGTTGGAGAAACAATTCTCTTCTCAAAGAAAAATGCCCTACATTTTCTAGTGCAAGTGTAAGGTGGATCTTTTAAGTTTGGTGGTGTGCTTGATTTTGAAGGAAGGACTCAAGAACAAGGAGAGCTTGTAGATTTGAAAATAAATTTTGAACTTCCGTTGCGCATTTAAACACCCGTAACCGATCCTCTTTCACGGATATCTAGTCCAAGGGCTGTGATGATCTCTATCGCCCAGTATACTGTGGTTTAGTCTGATCAGGCGCTTACGTTCATGTTATGTTACGGGCCACTTGCGTAGAACATTATCTCTACAGAAAAAAAATTATGATATGCTAATTTATGACAGAGCTCTATCGAACAAATATTTTACGTACGATGTTCAGTTATGCACGTATTTATAATTACTCGTGACACTATTTTCACGTTACGCTTTACGATACGATATTTTACATTTCATGTGATTTTATGCTATATTTACTTGTTATTCGTGATATATGCATGCTGAGTCTTTAGACTCACTATACTTGATTGTTGTAGGTACTGGTGAGGTAGAGACCGAGGGCGGGGACCAGTGAGCAAGCTTGGGTCAGCAGTAGTAGGAACCCGAGTACCTCATTTTTTATCATTTACTATTTATGCTCAAACTCAGTTTTTTTAGTTTGACGAATAATTTTTTTAGTTGTGGTGTGAAAACGATAATTTCTTCCGCTGTTACATTAAACATTAAATCTTTTTATCAGTTTATTTTATGAATGAGGCATGTTATTTATTTAAAGAGAAAAATTTTAAATAATCCCGCAAATTTACAAATACGAAATACGGGCCTCTACAGTTGGTATCAGAGCCTATGTTCTTGTAAAGGGTTGTACAACTACTGACCTCGAGAAGGTCACGAAGTCACGTCTTCGGTCTGTAAGTTTTACGATTACGCATTTCGTTTAAAGCATGAAATATTTTAACAACATGTTTTCATGAAATGTTTTATGTCAAGATTATGATTATGCAGTATTTATTTAAATTTAAAGAAATAATGGAATTATACATGTTAATTAAGTATGGGTTATATGTTTGGAACAGTATGCTTCCTAGGCGCATTCTTGAGCGCGTGAGGGATGATGAGCACCGTCATGAGGACGGTGAGGATCGTAGACAGGAGAGAGATTGTAGAACCCGTTAAATCAGACTACGTATAAGCCATGCATAATTTCTAGTATTTTAAATTAAAAATGATTTCTTTATTATTTAAAGCATTTTTAAATTTGATGGTCATGATTATTTATTTTAAATCGCATGAGTTTAGTTTTATCTTTTCAGTTAAATAAGTGAGGTCGGACTGGAGTTGGAGTATTAAGATTAAAATTTAATGATAAGAAAATATTCCTAGAATGTATTCATGATAAAGGATAATTTATTTTAATGTAAAAGAATGTTTAAGAATTTAATTAATTAATTAGACTTAAGTAGCAAATAAATTTTTCTATGTCCAATAATTTAATTAAAAGCCTAAATTAAAATATGTGACCAATTGAGATAAGTTAATCTAGGCTTATTTTATTTAAGAAATTGTAACTTAACATGTTAGTAAATTTAAATTAAAAATTAGCCATGCTTGCAAGATAATCACTATCCTAAATTAATTATTTAATCCACTAAAATACTTAATGGGTAGATAAAATTTTAAAGATTTAAAATATAAGATTTAAGGAATATTATCACCCTATTTTAATAGTAGATTTCGGCCACCTCCTTGATATGATTTAAAATATTTGGCAACTCTCAATCTTTAATTCATTTTCTTATTTTTCTTGGGAGATAATTCCATCACATTTAATATTCAATAGTTATTAATTAAGCAATTTTGTACCTTATTTTGAAAGAAGAAAACCGGCCACCACACTTGGAGGATTTGATAAATTTTAGTAACTCTCTATTGATATCTTTCCTTAATCCTTTCATTGCATGGTTAATCCCCTCATTTTTTTTAAATCATCAATAATTAACCATTAAGCAATTTTCTCCCTTATTCTTGATAAGCAAGAATCGGCCACTCACCCTCAAATATCCCCCTAAATCTCCCTCAATCAAATAATATCACACATCATTCCATATCTCCCAAGCAACTAGGATAGAAAGGTTTTAAAGTTGCCAATCAATTCCCATTCAATTAGTAGACTTCCTCATTCACCTCTTAGCCATTTCCCTCTCCTCATTTTTGAAAATTCAGAGTGAAATTCAGTGGAAAAATCGTGAGAGGATAGCAAGAAAACAAGAGAGAAAACAAGAAAGCAAAGGAACTCCGTCTCCTCCGCGCCGTGTCGTCGTAATCGATTTGTTTTCATTTCAAACAAATCCAAGGCATGTTTCTATCATTCTTTTCTCTTCAATCAAGTCATAGTATTATTTTTAAAACATCATATGTGCACGAAACTTGAAGCAAAACCGATTTTTGGACAGCAACATTTTCTAAAATATTGTGCAGATTTTCGGCTCATTCATTGTGCCTTCACGGGTTTGTGGGATTTTGATGATTTCAGGGGTTGGCTACGGTTCCAGGCATCCAAGGCTGCACCTAGGCACGTACTAGGGTGTGTTGGGATCATGTTGGTCCATTATTTCAAGCCCCATGCACGCAAGGAAGGAAAATGACAGCAACTCTTTAGTAATGTCATTTTGAGTTCGGTTTTCATGTTTTGCTGCCAAAAGAGAGGGTCCTGATCTTGGCTGCCCTAGGGGCTGTGGCAATGGTTAGAATCTCTCCTTGGCTTGTCTATGATGTGACCAAGATGCCCTTTCATGGCTTGGTTCATGGCCCCATCGGATTTTAAAAGAAACAATACAAGTGTCCCTTCAGTTTTCAAGTTATGATTTTTGCGTGTGAGTTTGGTTTTGAATTTAGGGTGTTGGGTGGATCTTGGTTGGCTTCTAGCCCTTAGCCATGGTTCAAACAATACCTCATGATGTCTAGATCATGCCATGGTCAATCAAATGGCCACTGGAATGATCCATGACAGCAAAACAATCGCAACACCCCATGCGTGCAGTATGCGTTCTCGGGTGAAGCGTGGTGATGGTTTTGGTGGTTGCTTGGATTGTGGCTGTCCTAGGGCCCTTAGCCATGGTTCAAACCACACCTTAGGATGTTGGAAAGAGGCTCTGGTTGGTGGTTCAAGCCTCAATGGCCGATAGTCTCGAAATGAAGCGACGAAAGCTCAAGAGCTGCTGCTGTATTTTATTGGACAACAGGTTTGGCTTCGGTTCATAGGTCTATTTCGAGTTCTTGGTTGGCTTTTAGCCTATGGCCTTGGACTGTGCAGTACCTTATTGAGTTAGAAAGGTCATGTTTTTGGCTGTTTATGATTTGGTTAAGTTTAGAGGTAATACGAGAATTTACGGTAAAAGGTGCCAAAGTGACTCTCGAAAGAGCGTTTCATGATTTTGGTCTCCATGCACAATTTTCGTGTATTACAGCCCTATGGTCATGTTTTCCAGTATTTTAATCATGGCTAAATGATGGTTCGATGTTGGTTCGGGTTGGTACGAAGCCATGATTGAATACTAAGTTCGTTGGGCGTAATTGTCCCATTATTTGGTTCAATTACGAGGTTTTGGTCAAGTTAAGTTTATTTGCATTTTCTCATGTTAGGATTAGGATGCGGCGAGCCTGGGAACGATCCAACCCATTTGGTAATATGAAACAGGATATTTAATTATATTACGTGCATAAAATATAAAAATTTATTTTGAGATATATGCGATATTGCTTGTGGCCACCTCACGTTCATGAGATTGCAGCTTATGAGATTATTACTTCACCTGGTGACCTACGACCGGTTCGTATTCATGTATGGGTACGGATATCCAGTCTAAGGGCTGTGATGATCCCTACCGCTCAGTATACTGTGGTTTAGTCTGATCAGACGATTCATGTTATGTTATGTTACGTTACGTTATGGGCCACTCGCGTAGAACATATTCTCAACAGGAAATTATGATATGCTATTTTATGACAGGGCTCTATCGAGCAAACATTTTATGTACGATTTTCAGTTATGCACGTATTTATAATTAATCATGACACGATTTCCATGTTTACGTTACGACACGATATTTTTAAGTTGCATGCGATTTTATTATATATTTACTTGTTATTTCACGATATATGCATGCTGAGTCTTTAGACTCACTAGACTTGATTGTTGTAGGTACTGATGAGGTCGGGGCCGAGGGCGGGGACCAGTGAGCTAGCTTGGGTCGGTAGTAGTAGGAACTCGAGGACCTCATTTTCAGCACTTACTATTTTTATTCCAAACTTAGTTTTTATTTTGTCAAATTATTATAAGTTGTTATTCTGAAAATATTATTTATTTCCGCTGCTACTTTAAACACTGGATCTTTTATCAGTACATTTTATGAATGAGACATTTTATTTATTTAAAGAGAAAATTTTAAATTTTTCCGTAAATTTTGAAGTACGAAATACGGGCCTCTACAGAGATTTACCACCATCCCCTCCACCGGACATGAACGCCCATATGTTAGCTGGGATGACTCAGTTCTTCGCACGGTTTGCGGGGAACAATACTGTAGTAGCCAGGCAGCCGGGGCCTGAGGCTACCTATGAGCGGTTCATGAAGATGAGACCGAAGGAGTTCTCAGGGACGGCAGATCCCATGATTGCCGAGGGCTGGATTAAGTCCCTCGAGGTTATCTTCGAGTTCATGGAGCTTGGAGACGGGGATAAGGTCCGTTGTGCGACCTATCTGTTTGGAGGAGACGCCCGCTTATGGTGGGAAGGAGTATCTGTAGCCTTGAACTTCGCTAATCTGAGCTGGACGCGCTTTACAGAGGTATTCCACTCAAAATATTTTACTGACGAGGTGCGTTCCATGTTGACCAGGGAGTTTATGACCCTGAGGCAGGGAGACTTGACTGTTACGGAGTTTATCCGTAAGTTTGAGAGGGGTTGCCATTTTGTGCCCTGATTGCCAATGATGCTGGAGCAAAGTTGAGACATTTTCTGGATGGTCTACGGCCGATCTTGCGCCGTGGTGTTAAGGTGGCAGGCCCTACTACCTTTGACGTCGCTGTTTCCAGAGCTCTAGCTGCAGAGCAAGATCAGGTTGATATTGAGAGGGATCGCAAGGGCAAGCGCCCAGTCCAAGTGCCGCACCGCCCTCCTCACCTGCAGCATCAGAGTAAGAGGCCTTTCCACGGCCCACCCAGAAACAGAGGACATCAGCAGCAGGGACGTGCAGTCCCAAGGACTTCAGAGTATCCAGTCTGTCCTAGGTTCACACGCCGTCATGCTGGAACATGTATGTATAGTTCGGGGAAGTGCTACAAGTGTGGTAGTCCTGACCACTTACTGAAGGAGTGCCCTCAGGGGAGTCTGTCTACCCAAGGCAGAGTTTTTGCCCTCCATGCATCCGAGAAGAACCCAGAGACGATGCTCATTACAGGTATCTTAAAGCTTTAAGTTTGTATTTGAAATTCAATGTTTTGGGAGTCTGGGTTAAGGTTTTGAACTTAGAATTTGTAATAGGATTGCATGCTCTAATTAGTGTTATTTTCGAGAATTTAGGGTAAGAGGACTTTGACCTTCGCATGTCTACAAGTGTAGTTCTTGTAATTATTGGGTTCAGCTTGATGTTCCAACCTTTCAGGGAGAATTTTTATAGCTGGTTCAGCTATGAATGTCTTGATAGATTCAAGGACGACTCATTCGTTCATCTCAGAGATCTTTGCGAATTTCCTTAAGGTCAAGACCATTCGGCTAGATGTAGCATATTCGGTAGTATTGCCTTCGGGAGAGGAGCTGACAGCTACTAATGTGCTCCGAGACATAGACCTCGAACTTCTTGGAAAACTTGTTTATGCGGATCTTATCGTAGCCGGAGTTTTATATCATTTTGGTTATTGACTGGCTATTAAAGAACAGGGTTTTGATTGACTTCCAGCGGAGATCTGTGCTACTCCGACCGCTTGGGAGAGAGCAGTTCTTATTCGAACCAGACATGTACTTTCCTTTACCGCGTATTATACCTTTTGTCCAGGCTAGGAAGCTCATGCGTAAAGGGTGTCGAGCGTTTTTAGCGACTTTTTTATCTGTTCTCGAGGCACCCAGCCAGACAGCCTCCGATGTCCCAATTGTCAGAGATTTCTTAGACGGTTTTCCTGATGACGTCTCTGGTATGCCACATGTGCGGGAAGTGGGGTTTTCTATTGAGCTTATGCTAGGTATCACACCTATCTCAAAAGAACCGTACCGATTAGCACCGACAGAGATGGCAGAACTCAAGAAGCAGATTCAGGAACTTCACGACAAGGAGTTCATTCGCCCGAGTTTTTCACCGTGGGGCGCGCCAGTCTTATTTGTGAAGAAGAAAGATGGTTCGATGAGGCTCTGCATTGATTACCGGGAGTTGAATAGAGTAACAGTGAAGAACAAATACCCACTTCCGAGGATTGAAGATCTATTCAATTAGTTGCAGGGAGCTTCAGTATTCTCGAAGATTGATCTGCGTTCTGGTTATCAACAGTTGAGGGTGAAAGATGCCGATGTTCTCAAGACTGCTTTTAGGACTCGTTACGGCCACTTCGAGTTCCTTGTGATGCCGTTCACTTTGACAAATGCGCCAGCGATCTTCATGGATCTCATGAATCGCGTATTTCAGCCATAACTCAATCAGTTCGTGATAGTATTCATAGATGACATTCTCGTCTACTCGAAGAATCATGAGGAGCACAGCAGACATCTGACCACAGTTTTGCAGACCTTGCAAAAGCATAAGCTATTCGCAAAGTTCAGTAAGTTTGAGTTCTGCTTAGAGAAGGTGGCGTTCTTAGGCCACATCGTTTCTAGCAGCGGTATTGAGGTAGACCCAGCGAAAGTTGCAGCAGTCGGAGATTGGGTTGTGCCGCAGAATGCATCAAAGATCTGTAGTTTCCTTGGGCTAGCAGGATATTATCGGAAGTTTACTCAGGGATTCTCCTCTATCGCAGTTCCACTCATGTCATTGAAAAAGAAGAATGTTAAATTTGTGTGGAACGATGAGTATTAGAAGAGCTTAGATACCTTGAAGCAAGCTCTTATCTCAGCGCCAGTATTGGCCATGCCGTCAGGGCCCGGAAACTTTGTTTTGTATACCGATGCTTCGAAGCTCGGTCTAGGCGCAGTGTTGATGCAGCCTGGGAAGTTGATAGCGTATGCTTCTCGTCAGTTGAAGAACCACGAGAAGAATTACCTTACCCACGATCTAGAGTTGGCTGCCGTAGTATTTTCCTTGAAGACTTGGAGGCATTATTTGTACGGGGATAAGTGCCAGATCTTTTCCGACCATAAGAGCCTCAAGTACTTCTTTACGCAGAAAGAGTTGAATATACGTCAGAGGCGTTGGTTGGAGCTTGTAAAGGACTATGACTGTGACATTAGCTACTACCCCGGCAAAGCTAATGTAGTTGCGGATACTTTGAGCAGGAAAGTCGCAGTGATGTCTCATTTGAGAATTCCGAGACCTCTTCAGTCTGAGATGCAGAGGTTCGAACTAGAGACATATCATCGAGGTAGAGTTCCCCGCCTATCTACTTTGACGATTCAGTCTTCTCTTCTGGACCATATTTGCAGTGAACAGCTAGCAGATGAGCAGTTGGCGAGGTGGAAGCTGAGAGATGAGGCCAAGTGCAGTATCTTGTATACAGTTAGCGACGGCATTGTGAGATACCGAGACATAATGTGGGTTCCTAGCAGCGGTTCTATTCGAGCAGATATTTTATCTGAGGCCCACATGTCGCCGTACTCAATTCATCCTGGGAGTACGAAGATGTACATAGATCTGCAGTTATTGTATTGGAATCCCGGAATGAAGAAGGATATCAGACGTTTTGTTACCGAGTTTCTGACGTGTCAGGTAGTGAAAGCAGAGCATCAGAGACCAGCAGGTATGCTCAAGCCTCTTCTTATTCCCGAGTGGAAGTGGGAGAATGTTACCATGGACTTCGTGGTCGGTTTGCCGAAGTCGGTCAGAGGATCAAATGCTATCTTGGTGATTGTTGATCGTCTCACCAAATCAGCGCACTTCTTGCCTATTAAGACGACTTTCACCATGAATCAGTATGCAGAGTTGTATATCCGGGAGATAGTCTCACTTCATGGTATTCCCGTTTCTATAGTATCTGACCGAGATCCTAGATTCACTTCCTCATTTTGAAAGAGTTTGCATTCGGCTATAGGTACGAAGTTGTTGTTTAGCACAGCTTTCCACCCTCAGACGGATGGACAGTCAGAGAGAGTTATCGAGATTTTGGAGGATCTTCTCCGTGCATGTATCCTCGATTTCTCAGGGAGTTGGGAGTCGAAGCTGCCATTGGTGGAGTTCACCTATAACAACAGTTTCCAGTCGTCTATAGGTATGGCTCCGTATGAAGCACTGTACAGTCGTAAGTGCAGATCACCTATTCATTGGGATGAAGTAGGGGAGAGATCAGAATTGGGTCCAGAGATCATCCAGCAGACTGCCGATGTAGTAGTCAAGATCCGTGATAGGATGAGGACTGCTCAGAATCGACAGAAGAGTTATGCGGATCAGAGGAGGAGAGATCTAAAGTTTGCCGTTGGCGACCATGTCTTCGTGAAGATATCACCTATGAAAGGTGACATGCGATTTGGGAAGAAAGGAAAGCTCAGTCCGAGATTCGTCGGACCATTTGAGATCCTCGACAGGGTTGGGACGTTAGCTTATCGTGTTGCTCTTCCGCCGAATCTGGCCGGAGTACACAATGTGTTCCACGTCTCTATGCTGAGGAAGTATATGGCAAATCCTTCGCATGTCTTGAACTTCGAGTCGTTGCAGCTCACTTTGAACCTGTCTTATGAAGAAAGACCAGTGCAAATCTTAGACAGACAGAAGAAGAAGCTTCGGAACAAACTGGTTAAGCTAGTGAAGGTCAAGTGGCTTAATCATTCGGAGGAGGAAGATACATGGGAATCTGAGCTAGAAATGAGGAGTCGGTATCACGAGTTATTCGGTAAGTTTTAATTTCGAGGACGAAATTTCTTTTAAGCGGGGAGAGTTGTAGAACCTGATAAATCAGATTACGTATAAGCCATGCATAATTACTATTATTTAAATTAAAATGATTTTTTTATGCTTGAGGGTTTAAATTCATTTTTTTTTAAATTTGTTAAGTCATGATCATTTATTTTACGCAGAAGTTTAGTTTTATCTTTTAGGTTAAATACGCGATGCCAGACTAGAGTTGGAGTATTGAGAAAAAATTTAACAATAAGAAAATATTCCTAAATTTAATTTAAGCCAAAGGATAATTTATTTTAATGTAAAAAGATGTTTAAGGATTTATTTAATTAATTAGAGATAAGTAGTAAATAAGTTCTCTTATGTCCAATAATTAATTAAAAGCCTAAATTTAAAGGTGTAACCAATTGGAATAAATTAATCTAGGCTTATTTTATTTAAGAAATTGAAACTTAACATGTTAGTAAATTTATTTTAAGAATTAGCCATGCATGCAAGATAATTACTATCCTAAATTAATTTATTAAATTCACTAAAATACATATAAGTGTTTAAAACTTTAAAGAGTTAAAATTCAAGAATTAAGAAATATTTTACCCCATTTTGGTAAGCAATTTTCGGCTAACACCTTAAAGATTTAATTAAGTTTGACAACTCACCATTTTTGATTCCTTCCTTATCCTTTCTTGGTAGATAATTTCCTCACTTTTAATCACCCAAAATTAATAATTAAGCAATATTTCTACCATATTTTGATAGCAAGAAATCGACCATCATCCCATTAAATCTCCTTCAAATCAAATAATATCACACCTCATTTCCTTATCTCTCAAACTCAAGGATAGAAAGATTTTTATCTTTCCATTCAATCCCCATTTATTTTGCAACTTCCCCATTCATTCCCTCTATCCTCACTCTCAAAAATTTCAGAGAAAACCTGCAAGAAAAATCGTGACTTGCATCAAGAAAATAAGAGAGAAAAGTATAAAAGAAAAGGAACTCCTTCTCCGTCGCGCCGTGTTCGTCGTATCATTTGTTTTCTTTCGTATACAAATTCCAGGCATGCATATGTTATTTTCTTTCTCTTCAATCAAGTCATATACATATTTTTTTAAATCATGTTGTGTCCATAAATCCTGAAGCAAAACCGAAAAATTGATAGCAACTTTCAAAATTCTATGCACAGATTTTCGGCCCTTTCACTTGTGCTTCACGGGTTGTATTGTTTTTGTGATTTCAAAGGTTGGCTCGGTTCCAGGCATTCAAGGCTGCATCTAGGCATGTTATAGGGTGTGTTAGGGAGGTTTTGGTCCATCGGTTTGAGTCTCTTCACCACAGCAAAACGAAATAGACAGCAACTTTCCATAGTTGCAAGTTGTGAGTTTCAATTTCTTATTTGGATTGTCTAAGTTTAAGGTTCGGATCATGATTGGTCTAAGGCCTGTAACCATGGTTAGAACCCTTCCTTAGCATGTCTAGGAAGTGACCAAGATGACCTTTCATGGCTTGGTTCATGGTCCTATCGATTTTTAAAACAAACAACACAAGTGTCCCTTCGATTTTCAATTTTCTGATTTTTGTTGTGTGAGATGGTTTTCGATTTTTAGGATGTTGGGTGGATCTTGATTGGCTTCTAGCCCTTAGCCATGGTTCACACAATACCTCATGATGTCTAGATCAAGCCATGGTTGATCACATGGCCATCGGAATGACTAAGGCAACAAGTGAAGCAATACACCCCACGGGTGCAAAATGGCGTTCTCGGGTGGAGCTTCGGATTGCCGTAGGTGTTTGTTTGGATTGTGGTTGGCCTAGGGCCCTTAGCCATGGTTCAAGCCACACCTTAGGATGCTGGGAAGAGGCTCTAGTCAGTGGTTCAAGTCCCAATGGCCATTAGCCTTGTAATCGAAGCATTTCAAACGAAGCTGCTGCCGCTGGAATTGGACAGGAACTTTGTCTTCGGTTCAGAGGTCATGTTTGAGTTCTTGGTTGGCTTTTAGCCTATGGCCTTGGACTGGACAGTACCTCATTGAGTTAGGAAAGTCATGGTTTTGGCCGTTTGTGATTTGGTTAAGTTTAGAAGTCGTACGAGAATTTACGGTTCAATGTGCCAAAGTGTCTCTCGAAAGAGCGTTTAATGATTTTGGCCTCCATGCACATTTTTCGTGTATTACAGCCCTTGGTATATATTTTCAAGTATTTTAGGTGTATTTTAATCATGGCTAAATGATGTTTCAATGTTGGTTCGGGTTGGTACGAAGCCATGGTTGGATACTAAGTTTGTTGGGCGTAATTGTCTCGTTTTTGGTTCGGTTATGAAGTGTTGGTCAAGTTGAGATTATTTGCATGTGTCACATGTTAGAATTAGGTCGCAGAGATCCTGGGAACGATCCAACTCATCGAATAAAATGTGGTTATAATTATATTACGTGCATAAAAATATAAAATGTTTATTTTTGAGATATATGCGTTATGTCTTGTGGCCACCTAACGCTTATGGGATTTGTGGGATTATTGCTTCACCTGGTGACTTACGACCGATTTATGATTATGTATGGGTACAGATATCTAGTCCAAGGGCTGTGATGATCTCTACCGCCCAGTATACTGTGGTTTAGTCTGATCAGACGCTTACGTTCATGTTATGTTACGGGCCAGTTGCGTAGAACATTATCTCTACAGAAAAAAAATTATGATATGCTAATTTATGACTGGGTTCTATCGAGCAAATATTTTACGTACGATGTTCAGTTATGCACGTATTTATAATTACTCGTGACACTATTTTCACTTTACGCTTTACGATACGATATTTTACGTTGCATGTGATTTTATTCTATATTTACTTTTTATTCATGATATATGCATGATTAGTCTTCAGACTCACTATACTTGATTGTTGTAGGTACTGATGAGGTTGAAACCGAGGGCGGGGACCAGTGAGCTAGCTTGGGTCAGTAGTAGTAAGAACTCGAGGACCTCATTTTTTATCATTTACTATTTATGCTCAAACTCAGTTTTTTTACTTTGACGAATAATTTTTTTAGTTGTGGTGTGAAAACGATAATTTCTTCCGCTGTTACTTTAAACATTAAATCTTTTTATCAGTTTATTTTATGAATGAGACATGTTATTTATATAAAGAGAAAAATTTTAAATAATTCGGCAAATTTACAAATACGAAATACGGCCCTCTACAGAAAAGTTGTACTGAAGAGCAACTTCGTCCCCATGGCTGTATGTAGGCTCTTCCAGAAGGACGATGTGAATCTCGGGTCCCTGTCGGACATGATGGAAACTGGGATCCCATGCAATCGAACGATCTCCCTGATATAAAGCTCTGCATACTGCGTCGTGGAGAAAGTCGTCTTCACTGGCAGGAAATGTGCTGACTTGTTGAGTCGGTCCACTATAACCCAAATGGCATTGAATCCTCTGACTGACTTTGGCAATCCAACGACGAAGTCCATGGTGATATTCTCTCGTTTCCACTCAGGAATAGGGAGCGGCTTGAGCATTTCTGCTAGCCTCTGATGTTCTGCCTTCACTTGCTGACAAGTGAGGCATTCAGACACAAATCGACGGATGTCTCGTTTCATCCCTGGCCACCAATACAAAACCTGCAGATCCTTGTACATTTTGGTACCTCGTGGGTGAATGTAATAAGGAGATGCATGTGCCTCTGTCAGAATATTCTCTCTGATCGAATCAACTCTAGGCACCCACATTCTACATCTGTAGCTCACAATACCGTCTGACACTGTGTAGAGTACATTGCCCTTAGCTTCATCCTTCAGTCTCCACTTCTGTAGTTGTTCATCTGAAGACTGCCCTGCCCTGATTCGGTCTAGCAAGCAAGATTGTACTGTCATATTAGACAGCCTCGGAGCTCTGCCCTTACGATATACCTCTAATCCAAACCTCTGAATTCAGACTAAAGAGGTCTCTCTACTTACAACTGTGTTATGGCCGCGACCTTTCGACTCAAGGCATCTGCCACGACGTTAGCTTTCCCTGGATGGTAGATAATCTCGCAATCATAGTTTTTCACCAATTCTAACCACCGTCTCTGTCTCATATTCAGCTCTTTCTGAGTGAAGAAATACTTGAGACTCTTATGATCAGTGAATATCTGACATTTCTCGTCGTACAAGTAGTGTCTCCAAATCTTCAATGCAAAGACGGCGGCGGCTAACTCAAGATCGTGAGTCGAGTAGTTCTTCTCATGCACCTTCAACTGTCTGGAGCATTAGCTATCACCCGACCATGCTGCATCAACACTGCGCCTAACCCGAGCTTAGATGCATCGATGTATAACATGAAGTTTCCTTGCCCTGATAGCATGGCTAACACCGGCGTTGAAATAAGAGCTTGCTTCAAAGTTTCAAAGCTCTTCTTACATTCATCACTCCACACGAATTTTGCATTCTTCTTTGTCAGTGAAGTGAGCGGCACTGCTATTGACGAAAACCCCTGAATAAACTTACGGTAGTAACCGGCAAAACCTAAGAAACTGCAGATCTCTAATGCATTATTTGGCTCAACCCATTCCTTAATAGTTGTCACCTTTGCTGGATCTACCTCAATACAACTGCTAGACACTATATATGTAATATTCCAATCTTTTAGCATTTTATTGTTTATGATATTATTTTTGGTTGGGTGTTTAGGAAATATGGCCATTGGATATTTATGGTTTATTATGGTAATGGATATTTCATATGGTTTGTTGGTTGAGATTATTTCTAATGGTTATGTTTATTGGAATGGTTAAAATATTGTCATTGTTTATGGTTATTGTTTTGGTATTATGTTCATAGTTTGTGATGATTAAAGAAATGAATGGGCAGAATAGAAAGTTGATTTTGAGCCAAATAGAAAATGAAAGTGCAGAAACGGTATGAAAAATGTGGCAGTAGTTGTGTTTTTTAGTATAATGTTTCGTATATTCATCCAATTGATGTGAGGCCAATTCCATTGGAAAGATAAGGTATAAGGCTATAACTTTCATGTTTTGAGTTTTGTTCAAATAATTAGGGAAGACGAGCCAAAAGTGGCCCGAAGTGTGTCGTGTGTTTCGTTGTTCTTGTACAGACACATGTTTGGAGAATGAGCATAACTTTTTACTCCAACCTTCAAATGACATGAGGCCAATTGGAGATGCAAGGAAACATATAGGGATACAACTTTCATGTTTACCACTTTGGCTAACTCAGAAGAATAAATGCAGTTTTGGCCCTTAGCAGAGGGTACACGGACCCCTAAATGGGGTCCGGGTCTTGCCATGCAAAATGAGCGATTTCCAGTGTGTACACGGACATCTAGACGGAGGTAGGCACGGGGTCCGTGTCTATGGCATAGAAAACACGTTTTTTGAGGGAATGAAGGCTTATATATGTCTTTTCTAGATGCTTCTACTATATTCTTCCTTCCTCCATTAGTTTACAACGGTTCAAGCTTCTCTTCTCCCTCAAATTTTCTCTCCAATATTTCTCCACTTCAAGGTCAAGGATTTTAGTGAATTTCTTAACTTCTCCTCCTAAGTTTCTAAGCTTCAAGGTAAGGGTTCTATCTTTTGAGCTTAAAAAGGTTTGAAGTAATGAAGGTTTAAGTTGAATTTATTGATTTCTATGGTTATTGGTGATGATTGTTGGTGGTTATTATGTATTGTGTTGTAGGAATTCATTCAAAGAACATCATAGCAACCAAAGTGATTGTGGGTTATAAGTAGAAGCTTACTTTCAAGTGCTCACATGATATATTTGTATATAAGTCATGTTTATTGATGTCTAGCTCCTTCCATTGTTAGATTATTGATATATGTATTGTTATTTGTTCATTGAGCCAAGATTACCATTGAATTCAATGGTAAGGAGCTAGTACTTTATTGTTGCCTACCAAGTATTTGTTAAAATGCCCAACTGAAGTTCCCTATGATTAAAGCCAAGGAATGATAGTAATTCATGCATGTCATTGGACAATCACATGATTATGAGTATCTCTCACAGTTTTGATATATTTATATATCAAAGAGATACTATCCACAGGTCACAGGTCACAGACTATCATTTCTTTTCATTTAATTAATGTCATGAAATACCATCTATACTGCTTTGTTATCTATTGTTCACTGAAGATGGTATTATTCATTGTTCATTGTCATTGATTCATTGTTCATTGCCACTGATTCATTGTTCATTGCCATTGCTATAGCCATGTTCCAAGCCAAGCCTTTATATATGTATTTGTTATGTACAGCTTTCTGCTTACTGAGTTTTATCTCATTCCAGTTAATGTCATGTGATGCAGGTGATAAAAAAGATTGAAGCGGATTGTCCAAGGAGGAAGAAGTCATATAGCTATGGAAGGGAAACTTTTGAACATTTGTTATGAAACTTTTACATTGGAAATTATGGGGTGAATGATGTTGACTTTTTGTTTTCTTTTGAAAGATTTAAAAGTGAATGTTTATGTAGACGAAATTTTGAAAATTCTTATGATGTAAATGATTTAATGTTCTTTCCCGTTTAATTTCAAATGCTTCCGCGTAGGTTTTTCCTTTAAAATTAAATGTCATGAGAGGGGGTTGTTTCAATTTGTATCAGAGCGAAAGTTCTTCGGACCATATATGACTTCTTCTATCTAGGACAATCTGGTATATTTTCGATCCTTCATCTATTGATTTTAACATTGAGAATTGTTTCTATTTCATTGCCATTGATGTATCCTTTATCCATATCTATTGTTAAAGTGAGCATATGTGTAGGATATGCCTCCCAAAAGAGAAAGACTATTGAAGGGGACTATAGAACCCCTCCCATTGATAAGACGGTAAAAGTTGTAGATGAATTTAGTAGGCTATCGAAAGAACAAGCGAAGGTTCATGGTGAGAAAATCCAGCAGTTACTGAGCATGCATGCCTCGACTTAGGGTCGTGGTCATGAAAGAGTTCAAGGCACAACGGAAAGTTCTGAAGAGGGTGCATATGATCGTTTCAGACGTATGAACCCTCCGGACTTTGTAGGTGGTGCCGATCCACTCGTAGCTCTTGAATGGGTCAAATCATTGGAGGCTATATTTGATTACTTGAAGTTCATTGATCAAGACAAGGTTAGTTGTGCTGTCTTTACGTTAGTCAAATCTGCTCGCATCTGGTGGGAAGCTACAAAAGTGACTGTCAATGTACCTGAGTTAAAATGGGATGAGTTCAAAGAGTTATTTTACGCCAAATTCTTTTCACGTGAAGTAAAAGCCAAGAAGGTGAAGGAATTTCTTGAATTGAGGCAGGATGCTTTGTCTGTTACTGAGTATACGTTGAAGTTTGAGGGAGGATGTGTTTTTGTTCCTTTTATTGCTGAGAATGATAAATATAAAGGAGAACACTTCCTTCGTAGTTTGAAGCCTGAGATTCGAAGAGATGTTCATATGTCCAAAGTGGTGAAATATCAAGACATAGTGGAGCGAGCTTTGCTTGCTGAGCATGATGAGCATGAGATTTAGAAAGAGAGACAGTTGAGGAGGCAAGCTTTCCAAGCTAGAGGACAAGGTGCAAGTGCAAATGTTCGTGGAGGCCACAAAGGTAAGGGTAAGATCGAGCAGCGCTCTAAACCTCCTGTCACTCCTTTTGATAATGAACGATCGGTATGTCCTAAGTGTGGAAAGCCACCCAAGGGTGAGTGTTTGGTGGGTAGTGGACGATGTTTTAGATGCTAGGAGATGGGACACACGGCACTGAAATGTCCTCTCTCCTCAGGCAAAGGAAATGTCCAAGGCAGAATTTTTGCTATAACAAAGGAAAGTGTTAATCCTGATTCTTCTGTGATATGAGGTAATATTTTAATCTACGGCAAAGAAGCAATTACATTGATTGACACTGGTGCAACCCATTCTTTTATGTCTGAAGTGTTTATGCATTCTATATCTATGAACCTACTGTTATGCCATTACACTTTAATATTGTGTTACCTTCTGGTGATGTGATTTGTCCTACTAGTATTCTTAAGGCATGTTCGGTACAGATGGGTACGAGATTGTTGTTTGCTGATCTTATTGTTATTCCAGTGGTTGCATACGATGTTATATTGGGTATGGATTGGTTATCTGCTTATCGTCCGGTGATTGATTGTGTGGGCAAGACGGTGAAATTTTTTAGCCGATGACCATGTTAGTGATGTTTTTGTTGGTCTAGGCTCTTCGATGGGTATTCCTATTATTTCTCGCCTTCGAGCTAATAAGTAGTTGCACGAAGGTTGTATGGGATTTCTAGCTTCAGTGGTTGATGCGCGAAAGGAAAGTAATTTGCAATTACATGATATTGATGTGGTTCAGGATTATCCTGACGTGTTTGCTGATGATGTTCCTGGTTTACCACCTGATCGAGAGGTGGAGTTAGTTATTGACTTAATTCCAGGTACAGCTCCAATTTCCAAGGCTCCATACAGAATGACTCCTACTGTAATGAAAGAATTGAAGTTAAATGTCCTGCCCTTTTTATTGCCTTAAAAGTATTAGAAACATTTTTTTTTTCCGACCACTCACTTAAACTCCATGGAAATATTTTAATAAAATATTTTACCCTTTTAAAAATAAAACATCAACCAACTAGCATTTTAAAAATCAAGTAAAATAGTCATAAAACGAAGTCGTCAAATGTTTTACCAAGCCTAAAAAGCAATAGTTTGAAAAGTAAAGCACATACTAAACCTCTCAAAAGACTCTCAAACATAAATAAATAGTCTTAAAAATCTTTAATCATAAATCATGAGCCAAAAGTCATAATGCGGAATAATAGAAGCGCTGGTCCTCGGGTTGTGTGCGCCTTCAGTCCAGTCAGATCATCCGTCAAGACCTCCCTCAAACTCACCTGCATCAATCACACCTAGTGAGTCTAAAGACTCAACACACCATAATCTTTATAACAAATAATACGTATAAAACCACATGCAACAGTGAAAATACTTTTACGTAAAATAACTTTTTATGACATGCAAACATAACTTTAACTTTTTCCTTTTTCTCAACATGACATGACATAAAACCTTTAACTTGATAATGAACATTTTCCCTTTTCCATTTCCTTTTTCTCTGTTGAATTCATATCGTTAATTGTGACTTTCCCGACATGACATGACATGATCGATGGATCCATCTACATATAACCACAGTACTGGGCGACGGGGACATCAACGACGCTCTCAGCGGTCAACTGAGCCTTGGCCTAACATGATCGAATAGAAATACGATCGTCGGGGCTCCCTCTGGGGCCTTCTCCCATAAATGGGCTCCCTCTGGGCCTTCTCTTCTCACGATATTCCCATTCTTCCTCAAACCTCATAACCTCATATTCGCAATAATGGAAACACGATCTTCGGGCTCCCACTGGGACCATCACCCTCACGACATCGCCATTATTAACGAATTAGTCACAATCACTTCACCTCCTTCAACATTTTTCATTCACATTACTTTATAAAAATCATGAATACCATAACATTTTTCATTTTTGAAACCAAGCATGCAACATGTATTTTAAATGTCTTCCTTAAATCATAAAAATCAAATAGACATTTAAAAATCATAATTTAATCATGAACATTTCATAAACGTTTAAAATCTGTCATAATATCATTAAAGTAGAATTTAGGGCACTGCCATGACGCTTACAAATTTTCAGATGTAAAAAGACCGTTTTACCCCTGGACTCGACAGATTTTGACTTTTTCCTTGATTTCATGACTCTAACATGTCCCAAATAATTATTTAAGCCTAAATTAATTTTCCCATAATTTTATTTAGCTTAAATATTAGACTTTTTCATTTATCATTAATTAATTGTTTTAAAGGTGTTTTAATCCCGAAAAATCCCAAACTCTAATATAAAATTCCTAAATTCTAAATTTAGTCTTTTTATATTATTTTAGCCCTTATGGACCATGATTCGACCCCCATGAGCTGTTTTCCAATTTTCTTTAATTTAAAAACCCTAATTGACACATAAATTTCAACCTCGAGCCAACTTCCGATTTTCACGAGTTACCCCCGAACCATGTTGGTCCAAAACTTGACCAACATCATAAATTAGCCTACTGAACCCTAATTTTACCAAGAAACCAACCCAATACCCAAAAACGAGCCACCCCAAGTCACCCTCTAAACCGGCCGAGAACGCCTCTTATAGCTAGGACTCTTCTTGTGCGTCCAGGCCCTAACCGTGAGCCTAGACCTTGAACCAGTCACTCACCCACCTTCCTAGGACTCTAGTGCATTGCCTTGACCCGACCCTTGAACCCCAGGCCGAGCCCCCATGCCCCTGGAAGCCTCAGCTTCTTGCGTATGCTACGCGCTTTCTCGGGTAGAGTCCTAGCATAGCTAGGACTCTTCCCCAGCCCTTAAATCGAATCCTAGCATGGCTATGACTCTCCCCCATGACCCTGGCTAGCCCCCAGACATAAGCAAACCTTCGCCCAGCCGTGGAGTACCAAACGCTCAACCCTTGACCCCATGACAGTAACTCTCGGTTGTAGCTTTCGTGGTTTGCCTCCTCCTATTTGTGGTGTTTAGGGTGTACATGGGTGACTCTAAAACATGTGCACAACCTACCTAATCATGGCCTTCATCATGGCAGTCCCTTATTCATGCATATGCCAGTTTATGGAATTCAAATCATGAGTTTAACATACAAGAGTGCAGAAAACCGAAAATTTCAGAGAATTACTTTATGATCTTCATGCATCCAATATTTAAAACAATTATATGATATGATGGATGAGAAAAGGAAGATTAAGGCGTTCATTTGCGTTATATACGCACGAATAACCGTTGACGTCGAAGAACGGGCAAGAACCTTGGCTTGTTTCCACTTAAACCCTTCGAAAATTCTTTGTACAATTGTGAGTGTGTGCCGTGGAGTTTGTGTGGTTTGGGATAGAAATTTTACAGATTTTTTAAAGAGGGTTGCCGATGGTTTATGCTAGAAGAATAGGGTTTTTTGTGGTTTAGGGTTTTGCTTAAATAACACTATAAATATTACTTAATCAACCTCAAGGCTTTTAGGCCAATTAAGCCTCTAAATTAAGCCCATTAATTTTAATTAGGATTTAATAAAGTATTAACAAAGTTTTGGTAAAAATAATTTGTGAATTAAATAGCCGGGTTGTCCAAAAGTTCGTATTTTAGTTGAAAAACCAACACCGATAAATTTTACGTCCCGGCGTATAAAATCACCTCAAAACCCTTTATTTTCAAAAATACTAAAAAGCATCGACCATCTTTTAAATAATTAAAAATAATTATTTGATCAAAACATTTTAGCCCTCGGTCCCCGTTCCTCGATCGTCAGTGGAATATTCTTTCAAAAATACCATTTTATGCATGATGACAATAAAAATCTCATTTAACATCTAAACAAGTATGTCACATAATTAAATGGCAATTAAAATCAGTCATTTACTTATTTTTCATTATTTCCTAGATTCGCATGCAGCTGTATTACGTCGTCTTAATTTTGGACCTTACGTGAATACTCAATTACAGGAGCTATTAGATAAAGTTTTATCCGACCTAGTTCCTCACCCTGGGGAGCTCAAGTTTTATTCGTGAAGAAGAAGGATGGATCATTGCGATTATGTATTGACTACCGAGAACTCAACAAGGTAACAGTGAAAAATAAATATCCTTTGCCACGTATTGATGATCTCTTTGATCAATTGCAAGGAGCAGCAATATTTTCGAAGATCGACCTTCGGTCCGGTTACCATCAATTGAAGGTGAAAATTGAGGACATACCAAAGACTGTGTTTAGAACGAGGTATGGCCATTATGAATTTCTGGTGATGTCGTTTGGACTAACCAATGCTCCTTCAGTTTTTATGGATTCGGTGAATCGTGTCTTTAAGTCGTATTTGGATACTTTTGTCATTGTTTTCATTGATGAAATCTTGATCTACTCAAAGACACGAGATCTTCATCGTGAGCATTTGAGGATTGTGTTGCAGCTGTTGAGGGATAAGCAATTGTATACCAAGTTAAAGAAATGTGAGTTCTGGTTGGACCAGGTGGCATTTTTGGGCCATATTGTTTCAAAGAAGGAATTTCGGTAGATCCTTCTAAGATCGAATCTATCAAGCAATGGTCCATTCCAAAGACAGTTTCAGAGGTACGGAGTTTTCTTGGTTTGGCAGGGTATTACCGACGGTTCATAGCCGACTTTTCAAATATAGCTTTGCCATTGACAAGTTTGACACGAAAAGCTACCAAGTTCGAATGGACCATTGAGTGCCAACAAGCGTTTCAAACATTGAAAGTTAAGTTAACTTCTGCCCTGTTTTGGTACTTCCTTGTGGTACTGAAGATTTTGTTGTATATACAAATGCTTCTAAGCAGGGGTTAGGTGCTGTATTGATGCAGCGTGGGAAAGTGATAGCTTATGCCTCTCGTCAGCTGAAGGAATACGAGAAGAACTATCCCACTCATGATTTGGAGTTGGCGGCTGTTGTTTTTGCTTTAAAGATTTGGCGGCACTAACTTTATGGTGATAAATGTGAAATATTTACAGATCACAAAAGTTTAAGTTATTTGTTTTCGCAGAAGGATCTGAATATGCGGCATCGAAGATGGTTGGAATTGGTAAAAGATTATGATTGCACCATTAGCTATAATCCTGGTAAAGCTAATGTGGTTGCTGATGCTTTGAGTCGCAAATCGAGTTCATTATTGGGTTCCATGATTTCTAAACCTTTGATGCTTGATTTGCAAAGAAATGAGATCAATTTGGTATCTTCAGGTACAGTTGCTCGATTGTCTGCTCTAGTTCGTCACTCAACTTTATTTGATCGAATTTTGAAGGAACAACAGTTGGATGCTCGGTTATAAGAGTTGAAGAGGAAAAGTGATCTGACAGGAGTTTCTGAGTTTGGGTCGAATTGTGACGGGTTACTGACCTTTCGAGGCAGGATATGTGTTCCTATGGGTGATGACATTCGAAAAAAGGTACTTCTTGAAGCTCATACAGTGCCATATTCTGTACATCCCGGTAGTACCAAGATGTACCAAGATCTTCGACGTCTTTACTGGTGGCCAGGTATGAAGAAAGATATCATGTTATTTGTTTCTGAATTTCTAACCTGTCAGCAGGTTAAGATTGAGCACCAGAGACCTGCGGGATTGTTGCAATCCTTGCCTATACCGCAATGGAAGTGGGAGCACATAACTATGGGTTTTGTTGTTGGGTTACCAAGGACGCAGAAAGGTTTCAATTCTATTTGGGTGATCGTGGATCGATTGACCAAGTCTTCTCATTTTCTTCCTGTCAAGACGACGTATTCTATGACTCAATATGCCGAGACTTATATTCAGGAGATTGTGAGACTTCATGGGATACCGGTATCGATAGTTTATGATCGTGATCCAAGGTTTACATCAGAGTTTTGGAAGAGTTTGCATCGAGCCTTGGGAATGAAATTGGCTTTCAGTACTCTATACCATCCTCAAAGCGACAGTCAATTAGAAAGGGTAATCCAAATTTTGGAGGATATGTTAAGAGCTTGCACGATTGATTTCCCGAGAAGTTGGGATTCTAAGTTGCCTTTGGTAGAGTTCACATATAATAACAGTTTCTAGTCTTCAATCGGCATGGCACCTTATGAAGCTTTATACGGAAGAAAGTGTCGTCCTCCTTTGTATTGGGAAGAGGTAGGTGAAAGAAAGATGTTGAGCCCGGAGTTGGTTCAACAGACAACAGATGTTGTGGCATTCATCCAAGAAAGAATGAGGACCGCTCAGTCTCGACAGAAGAGATATGCTGATGTTCGACGACGACCTTTAGTATTCGAGGTTGGTGATCATGTATTTATCAAAATAGCTCCTCTCAAGGGCTTTATGTGATTTGGCAAGAAAGGTAAACTAAGTCCTCGATACATTGGGCCTTTTGAGGTTATTGACAAGATTGGAGATCAAGCCTATCGTCTTGCATTGCTACCGGACTTGAATCGAGTTCACAATGTATTTCATGTTTCTATGCTTCGTAAGTACCTTTCTAATCCATCTCATGTTCTTCGGTACGAATCATTGGATCTTTTGCCCAACTTAAGCTACGAGGAAATGCCGGTTCAAATTCTTGATCACAAGGTTAAAGTGTTAAGGAACAAAGAGATTGGTATTGTCAAAGTTGTTTGGAGAAATCATGTGATTGAAGAGGCCACGTGGGAACCGGAAGAGGAGATGAAACCTCGTTATCCGAATTTATTCGACGGTAAGCAAATTTCGGGGACGAAATTTTTATAAGGAGGGGAGATTGTAATATCCCAATCTTTTAGCATTTTATTGTTTATGATATTACTTTTGGTTGGGTGTTTAGGAAATATGGTTATTGGATATTTATGGTTTATTATGGTAATGGATATTTCATATGGTTTGATGGTTAAGATTATGTGTAATGGTTAAAATATGGTCATTGTTTATGGTTATTATTTTGGTATTATGTTCATAGTTGGTGATGATTAAAGAAATGAATGGGCAGAATAGAAAGTTGATTTTGAGCCAAATAAAAAATGGAAGTGCAGAAACGGTATGAAAAATGTGGCAGTAGTTGTGGTTTTTAGTATAATGTTTTGTATATTGATCCAATTGATATGAGGCCAATTCCATTGGAAAGATAAGGTATAAGGCTATAATTTTTATGTTTTGAGTTTTGTTCAAATCATTAGGGAAGACGAGCCAAAAGAGGCCCGGAGTGTGTCGTGTGTTTCGTTGTTCCTGCACTAACACATGTTGGGAGAATGGGCATAACTTTTAATCAGACCTTCAAATGACATGAGGCCGATTCGAGATGCAAGTAAACACGGGTTCCGGGTCTTGCCATGCAAAATGAGCGATTTCCAGTGTGTACACGGACCTCTAGACGGAGGTGGGCACAGGGTCCGTGTCTATGGCATAGAAAACACGTTTTTTGAGGGAATGAAGGCTTATATATGTCTTTTCTAGATGCTTCTACTATATTCTTCCTTCTTCCATTAGTTTCCAACGGTTCAAGCTTCTCTTCTCCCTCAAATTTTCTCTCTAATATTTCTCCACTTCAAGGTCAAGGATTTTAGTGAATTTCTTAACTTCTCCTACTATGTTTCTAAGCTTCAAGGTAAGGGTTCTATCTTTTGAGCTTGGAAAGGTTTGAAGTAATAAAGGTTTAAGTTCAATTTATTGATTTCTATGGTTATTGGTGATGATTGTTGGTTGTTATTATGTATTGTGTTGTAGGAATTCATTCAAAGAACATCATAGCAACCAAAGTGATTGTGGGTTGTAAGTAGAAGCTTTCTTTCAAGTGCTCACATGATATATATGCATATAAGTCATGTTTATTGATGTCTAGCTCCTTCCATTATTAGATTATTGATGTATGGATTGTTATTTGTTCATTGAGCCAAGAATACCATTGAATTCATTGATAAGGAGCTAGTACTTTATTGTTGCCTACCAAGTATTTGTTAAAATTCCCAACTGAAGTTCCCTATGATTAAAGCCAAGGAATGATAGTAATTCATGCATGTCATTGGACAATCACATGATTATGAGTATCTCTCACAGTTTTGATATATTTATATATCAAAGAGATACTATCCACAGGTCACAGGTCACAGACTATCATTTCCTTTCCTTTAATTCATGTCATGAAATACCATCTATACTGCTTTGTTATCTATTGTTCATTGAAGATGGTATTATTCATTGTTTATTGCCATTGATTCATTGTTCATTTCCACTGATTCATTGTTCATTGCCATTGTTATAGCCATGTTCCAAGCCAAGCCTACATATATGTATTTGTTATGTACAGATTTCTGCTTACTGAGTTTTATCTCATTCCAGTTAATGTCATGTGATGCAGGTGATAAAAAGGATTGAAGCGAATTGTCCGAGGAGGAAGACGTCATATAGCTATGAAAGGAAAACTTTTGAACTTTTGTTATGAAACTTTTACATTGGAAATTATGGGGTGAATGATGTTGACTTTTTGTTTTCTTTTGAAGGATTTAAAAGTGAATGTTTATGTAGACGAAATTTTGAAAATTCTTATGATGTAAATGATTTAATGTTCTTTCCCGTTTAATTTCAAATGCTTCCGCGTATGTTTTTCCTTTAAAATTAAATGTCATGAGAGGGGGTTGTTTCAATTGGTATAAGAGCGAAAGTTCTTCGTACCATATATGACTTCTTCTATCTAGGACAATCCGGTATATTTTTGATTCTCCATCTATTGATTTTAACATTGAGAATTGTTTCTATTTCATTGCCATTGATGTATCCTTTATCCCTATCTATTGTTAAAGTTAGCATATGTGTAGGATATGCCTCCCAAAAGAGAAAGACTATTGAAGGTGACGATAGGACCCCTCCCATTGATAAGACGGTAAAAGTTGTAGATGAATTTAGTAGGCTATTGAAAGAACTAGCGAAGGTTTATGGTGAGAAAATCCAGCAGTTACTGAGCATGCATACCTCGACTTAGGGTCGTGGTCGTGAAAGAGTTCAAGGCACAACGGAAAGTTCTGAAGAGGGTGCATATGATCGCTTCAGACGTATGAACCCTCCCGACTTTATAGGTGGTGCCGATCCACTCGTAGCTCTTGAATGGGTCAAATCATTGGAGGATATATTTGATTACTTGAAGTTCATTGATCAAGACAAGGTTAGTTGTGCTGTCTTTATGTTAGTCAAATCTGCTCGCATCTAGTGGGAAGCTACAAAAGTGACTATAAATGTACCCGAGTTAAAATGGGATGAGTTCAAAGATTATTTTACGCCAAATTCTTTTCACGTGAAGTAAAAGCCAAGAAGGTGAAGGAATTTCTTGAATTGAGGCAGGATGCTTTGTCTGTTACTGAGTATACGTTGAAGTTTGAGGAAAGATGTGTTTTTGTTCCTTTTATGGCTGAGAATGATAAAGATAAAGGAGAACACTTCCTTCGTGGTTTGAAGCCCGAGATTCGAAGAGATGTTCATATGTCCAAAGTGGTGAAATATCAAGACATAGTGGAGCGAGCTTTGCTTGCTGAGCATGATGAGCATGAGATTTAGAGAGAGAGACAGTTGAGGAGGCAAGCTTTCCAAGCTAGAGGACAAGGTGCAAGTGCAATGTTCGTGGTGGCCACAAAGGTAAGGGTAAGATCGAGCAGCGCTCTAAACCTCCTGTGACTCCTTCTGATACTGAACGACCGGTATGTCCTAAGTGTGGAAAGCCACACAAGGGTGAGTGTTTGGTGGGTAGTGGACGATGTTTTAGATGCAAGGATATGGGACACACGACACTGAAATGTCTTCTCTCCTCAGGCAAAGGAAAAATCCAAGGCAAAATTTTTGCTATGACAAAGGAAAGTGTTAATCCTGATTCTTCTGTGATATCAGGTAATATTTTAATCTACGGCAAAGAAGCAATTACATTGATTGACACTTATGCAACCCATTCTTTTATGTCTAAAGTGTTTATGCATTCTATATCTGTTGAACCTACTGTTATGCCATTATACTTTAATATTGCGTTACCTTCTGGAGATGGGATTTGTGCTACTAGTATTCTTAAGGCATTTCTTTTGAAATTTTGTTATGAAACTTTTAGATTGGAAATTATGGGGTGAATGATGTTGACTTTTGGTTTTCTTTTGAAGGATTTAAAAGTTAATGTTTATGTAGACGAATTTTTGAAAATGCTTATGATATAAATGATTTAATGTTCTTTCCCGTTTAATTTCAAATGCTTCCGCGTATGTTTTTCCTTTAAAATTAAATGTCATGAGAGGGGGTTGTTTCAATATGCCCCAAAAATGACCAGAATTCACATTTACTGAACTTCGCAAATAACTTGCGACTCTGCCGGGTCTGTAAAACCATTCTCAAGTGCTGACTATGCTCCTCCTGGTTCTTCGAGTAAATAAGAATATCCTCAATGAACACTATGACGAATTGGTCAAGATAGGGTTGAAATACTCGGTTCATGAGGTCCATGGAAATCGCTGGAGCATTCGTCAGTCCAAACGGCATCATTAAGAACTCGTAATGCCCATACCTGGTCCTGAAGGTTGTCTTGTGAACATCTGCATGTTTCACCTACAGCTGGTGATACCGAGATCGAAGATCTATTTTTTAGAACACTGTAGCTCCCTGCAACTGATCGAACAAGTACTCGATCCTTGGAAATGGGTATTTGTTCTTGATCGTTACCTTGTTCAATTCTCGGTAATCGATACACAACCTCATGCTTCCATCCTTCTTCTTTACAAAAAGCACTGGCGCGCCACATGGCGAGAAACTAGGGCGAATAAATTCCTGGTCCAGAAGCTCCTGAATTTGCTGTTTGAGTTCTAGCATCTCAGCTGGGGCTAATCGGTACGGTGCCTTAGAGATTGGCACAATGCCTGACATAAGATCAATTGCAAACTCCACTTCTCGCTCTAGTGGAAGACTTTTAACATCGTCTGGAAAGACGTCTGGGAAGTCTCTGACTACCGGCACATCTTATATAGATGGAGTGGGCGCACCAGGTGTCGAAATGATGCTGGCCAAGAAAGCCTGACACCCCTTGGAAATCAGAGTCTGTGCCTGCATACAGGTCATCATGCGAGGGAAACTTCTCCATCTATCTAGCTCAAAGAGAAACTGCTCCATACCCAAAGGTCTTACTAACACTGACCTTTTCTGGAATCGATGAGAACTCTGTTCTTTGTCAGCCAGTCCATGCCCAAGATAATGTCAAATTCTGGCATCGGCAATACTATTAGGTCGGCATACACTAGGTGGCCCTGTAGTTCTAGATCAATATCCCTGACCACACTAGTAGCTAATAGTTCTTCCCATGATGGGACTGTCACTGAATAGTTCACATCGATGTCGATGGACTTAATGTCCAATTGATTAGCAAATGTCTCCGAGATAAAGGAGTGAGTGGCCCTCAAATCTATTAGGGCTTTCGTTGCCCTGAGAGACGTTAGCACGACACAAAACTTATATCCCAGGAGTTCTAATATTATCATTATGCAATGAAAGACACCAAATAACAACTAAAACTCTACTAGTCCCAATTCAAATGCCAATAATCAAAGTGAAAATTTAATACTGCTGAATTAAACAGGTTACCTGTCAACAATGTCGAGTCTGGGTTCGCTTCCCGAGCATGCATGGCGAACACTCTGCCCTGAGTTGGCTGCCTCCACTGTGGGCACTCTTTCAACATGTGGTCAATGCCTCCACATTTAAAACACTTGCCTGACCCATATAAACATTGCCCCAGGTGCTGGCGGTTGCACTTCGGGCGCACCGGGTGTTCACCTGGCCTCTGTGGCGCCTTCTGCTTCTGAATAGGAACCTTGCCTTTCGGTGGTCCTTGATAAGGCTTCTTCCCTTCCTGCCCCTGGTAAGGCTTCTTAATTGGGGGTCGCTGCAAATGCTGCTGCGGCTGCTGTGGAGCCTTATAGGGCCTCTTGCCCTGTCTGTCATTCTCGATATCCCGCTGATACTGTTCTGCCGCCAAAGCTCTAGACACGGCAACTGCATAAGTAGTAGGACCAGCAACTCGGACATCACGGTGCAAGATTGGCCGTAAACCATCCATAAAATGCCTCAACTTCTCCCGGGCATCATTAGCTATTAGGGGCACAAAGTAACACCCCCTTTCAAACTTTCACACGAACTCTGCTACGCTGCTGTCTCCTTGCCGTAGCGCCATGAATTCCCTGGTAAGGCGGGAGCGTACTTCCTCAGTGAAGTACTTAGAGTAGAAAACCTCCTTGAAACCATCCCAAGTCAGTGTTCATAGATTCACTGACACTGACGCACTCTCCCACCATAGCATGGCGTCCCTTGTCAGAAGGAACATGGCACACCTGACCCTATCTACATCTGTCAGCTCCATAAAATCAAAAATTACTTCGATGGACTTAATTCATCCCTCCACTATCATCGGGTCAGTGGTCCCCGAAAACTCCTTTGGGTTCGTTCTCCTAAATCTTTCATGGACTGCCTCTAGTCTGGGCCTCTCCTCTGCATTCGCTGCAGCCTGGTTCCTCGCAAACTGCGCGAAAAATCTGCATCATCCCTGCAAGCATCTGAGCCTGCAAATCCGGAGGTGGACGGGGAGGAGTGACCCTCTCCTCATTCCGAGCCTCTCTGTCCTCATCCCTAGCTTCACGGTTAACCATACGTCTAGGAGGCATACTGTTCCAAAATTTACCCAACACGTAAACCCATCATGCATGAACATAATAACGATAGCATATGATGCACGTAATTTGAATTTAAACATGAACATGCTGAAATCATGACTTTATTCTTACCACATAACATAATTTAAAACTTTAAAACTTACAGACTTGAGGTGTGACTTCGTGAGCTTCTCGCAACTGGAAGTAGGCATAACCCTTTACAAGAAAACCGCTCTGATATCAACTGTAATGTACCGTACTTTTTACTACTTAAAATTTGCGGAAAAATTAAAAATTTTCTTAATTAGATAATGAACCTTCAAAATTTGATAAAATAAACTGTACGTCTCAAAATAATGTCTGCCAAAAGTATTTTCTTGAACCTCAAAATCGTAACATAAAACCAGAGTATTTCAACATTTCAAATATCATTAAAACTTACTCCTGGCCTCTTCAACATACTCCTCACCTGCATCGATCAAGTCTAGTGAGTCTAAAGACTCAACACGTATAAACTGGAAGTAACGAGTAGTACGTAATAAAACCACATGCAACTTCAAAATAGAGCGTACATACGTGAAACTTGAACTTGCATTTAAATTTGAACATACATACATAACATAGACGTGCCATAACGTGAAAACTTTTCGTAAACATGCTTGCATACTTATACATACATAACTTCATCATTTTTGCATAGAGACATGTTTCAAAGCAAGTTATGTGGGGACCCGGGCTCTGACTCAATTTTCTTTGGGATTAATTGGATCTTTGCTAGAAAATGTGGGTCAAAATTTTGCCTTTAATATCAGAAACAATTGTATTTAAATCATACACAAACGACCTCTTTATTTTATTTTCACAAAAGTAGATACACATCTTGTTCCATTCAAATCGTACAAACTAGAGTTTATTACCCATTACATTTGAAATGTAAACACTACTAGTTCCTCTGCTATGCCTGTAATCACCACTCTAACCTCGATCTCTCATCCTCTGCGTGACCCTGATCCTGTCTCACCTGTTGTTATGCACACATACAGACACAACAACAGCCGGAAACTCTGGTGAGAACGAATCCCAGTATAAAACATGTATACATGAATGTTAAGCAAGGAAATACAAAATCATGATACATGAATCAGTAATCGTAACACATATTAATGAATACAGATAACACATCTTCGACTCTTATTCTTGACTCGATTCATATCTAAATCTAGGGATCTCGGTGTGAATAAGACGTAACAAGTCTCCCACCTGCCCTCCCAATCGTGGTGGCGGTACGTCTTATTCCTAGACTTCGGCCCTGTCTGTATCGAATATCTACAACCAGAGTCGATCTTCTCCTGTGCTTCGATACCACCGAACGTTTAGAACTTGGCAATTCTGCCAATGACTCTCCTATCTCAATGCTTATACATAAATCAAAATAAAGCATAAGCATAGCAATGTATAGAAATCTAGTATGTGATTTTAGGAAACTCGAGTTGTATCTTCCCGAATCAACATGAATTATACCTTTCTTGTTGTAGTCTCGGTTTTGCCAAGTCGAAATCTTGAAATCTCGATATCTAATCTGTCACTACCAATCTGAAAAGACATATATATACAATGTATCATATCAGCCTCTAACTCAAAGGAGTACACATACAGATCAATATTCACTCTCGGTACATTTCGACGGCATAACGGCGAAATCTCACGATACCAGTCGATTCAAATATCAAAAATCAACAACCATAACTCATAGCCATCATAATATGTTCCAACATCTCCAAAATCCCAAACAATTCAACTCTGAAATGCATAACAATTCTATACGGTATCCGTTCTTCAATCCGGTTTCGATTATATGATGTCTAACATATCAAGAACATTATATAGGAATCATATCAGATTCTGGCGGTGCCATCTCGATGCTCGTTTGATAGCTGTTGTTGTACGAGAATTCACAAAGAGGGAGTGAATCTTGCCAACTAGTGCCAAAATCTAGCACTACAGCTCTTAGCATATCCTCTAAGGTTTGGATAGTCCGCTCTGACTGTCCGTCTGTCTGGGGATGGTAAGCAGTACTCAGGTGCAATGTCGTACCTAAAGGCTGCTCCAGACTGTGCCAAAAGTGTGAAGTTAATCGTGGATCACGATCTGATACGATCGACTTCGGCACACCATGCAATCTGACTATCTCTCTGACATATATCTCTGCCATCTGATCATATCGATACGTCATTCTGTATGGAATAAAACATACTGATTTGGTCAATCTGTCTATTACAACCCAAATCGCATCACAACCACGGGATGATCGTGGTAACTTCGCAACAAAGTACATAGAAATGTGATCCCATTTCCAGTCAGGAATAGATAAACTCTGAAGTAAACCTCAAGGCTTCTTTCTCTCGGCCTTCACCTGTTGGCAATTCAAACATTTCGACACAAACTCTGCAATGTCTTATTTCATTTTTTCCACCAAAACTGTGTCTTTAGATAGTTGTACATCTTTCTGCCACCAGGATTAATACTGAACCGACTACAGTGCGCTTCTGATAAAATCTGTTGTTTCAAATCTGAAACATCTGGCACCACAAGACGGTTATTTACATATAGCACATGATCATGTACCTGATACTCTGAGTGATGTCCCGATCTGACCATCTGAATCGACTTCTGAACATTCTGATCATTTTTCTGTGCTTCTTTAATGCGAACAATAAGATCTGGTTCCATTTGAATCGCAGCAAGTCGCAATGGTCTACCCTCTGTATCAAATACTAATCCAGATAAACAGCAATTCTCAATCAAATTAGAAACAACTATCGTCGATAAGGATAAACCACATACTTTTCGACTTAAAGCATCTGCTGCAGCATTTGACTTTCCTGGATAGTATTTGATTTCACAATCAAAATCCTTCAATAAATCGAGCCATCTACGCTGTCTCATGTTCAACTCTGACTGAGAAAACAGATACTTCAGGCTTTTGTGATCAGAGTAAATGTCAAATTTCTTGCCGTAGAGATAGTGTCGTCATATCTTGAGTGCAAATACAATGGCCGCCAATTCAAGATCATGAATTGGGTACCGAGTCTCGTGTGGCTTCAACTGTCTCGAGGCATATGCAATCACATGTCCTCGCTGCATAAGAATACATCCTAACCCTTTGTGAGATGCATCACAATATACCACAAAATCACCCGTACCTGAAGGTATCGTCAATACTGAAGCACTGGTCAATCGTCTCTTCAACTCTAAGAAGCTAGACTCACAAGCTTCAGACCACACAAATGGCGCATTCTTTTGTGTCAACTCGGTAATAGGCTTCGCGATACTGGAGAAATCTTTGATGAATCGTCGATAGTACCGTGCTAGACCCATGAAACTGCGTATCTCTTGCACAGAAGTTGGTCTAGGCCAACTGATTACAGCTTCAACTTTACTTAGATCAACAGAAATACCGTCTCCAGATATGATATGCCCCAAAAAGACAACCTGTCTCAACCAAAACTCGCATTTTGACAGTTTAGCATATAATTTCTCATTTTTCAGCATCTGCAACACAATTCTTAAGTGTTCGGCATGCTCAACCATACTCTTGAAATATACCAAAATATCATCGATAAAAACAATTACAAATTCATCCAGATATTTCTGAAAGACATGATTCATCAGTCCCGTAAACACCGCTGGAGCATTTGTTAAACCGAAAGGCATGACAATAAATTCATAATGTCCGTACCTGGTTCGGTATGCTGTCTTCGGTATATCAACATCTCGGACTCTCAGCTGGTGATATCCAGATCTCAGATCGATCTTGGAATAGACAGAGGATCCCTGCAACTGATCAAATAAATCGACGATACGAGGCAATGGGTATTTGTTCTTCACCGTTGCTTTGTTTAGTTGCCGGTAATAAATACACAATCTCATCGAACCGTCTTTCTTTCGCACAAATAGCACTGGAGCGCCCCAAGGAGATACACTCGGTTTGATATATCCCTTGGCTAGAAGATCTTCTAGTTGTGTTTTCAATTCTTTCAGTTCAATAGGTGCCATTCTGTACGGAGCTCGGGATATAGGAACAGTACCTGGAATGAGATTGATGCTAAAATCTACCTCTCGAGCTGGAGGTAACCCTGGGATCTCGTCGGGGAATACATTGGCAAACTCACGTACCACTGGCAGATCTGCCAATGACGGGCTCGATTTCAGTAGATATACTGCATAGACAAGGAACCCTTCTGCTCCTTTCTGTAACAATCGTGTCATCGTCAAAACAGATACTAAGGGAATCCGAGATCTGGAACCCTTACCGTAGAATTTCCATTCGTCAGCCATCTCTGGTCTGAACCTGACAATCTTCTGGAAACAATGTACAGTGGCTCGGTACTTTGTTAACATATCAATAACGACAATACAATCAAAATCAGATAGCCCAAGCACAACACAGTCTAACTCAATCTCGTGACCCTCGAACTGGAGCATACAATGTCTAACTGAAGTCACGGATATAAGACCACTTCCCAACGGAGAAGTAACAGACACTACGATAGATAATGACTCAACAGGCAATGCATGTGTCAATGCAAAATGTTCTGATATGAATGTATGAGATGCACCCGTATCTATCAGAACATAGGCAGGATAACCGCAAAGAAAACAGTTACCTACGACAACATCATCTGGTGCATCTTGGGCCTGCTCCTCTGTCAGTCCAAACACCTGAGCCTGCTGTCTGGAAGGCTGGCTCACTGTCTGGCTACCTCTGGCTCGGGGCTGGGTCTGTGTAGGGGTTGGCTAAAAGGAATGAACAGATGAAGCTTGCTTCTCAGGCTGATTTACGGAACCAGATGCTCCTACACTCTGAGCATGATGTACCCCTTTCTGTGGACAAACCCTGGGCGAAATTTCCTTGCTGTCTGCAGAAATTGCAACGACCCATGACGCCCTGACACTGGTCGGTAGCATGTCTACCTCCACAAGAGCTGCAATACACACCTGTATATTCTGTACTCTGACCAGAACCTCTCTGTCGTGATCCACTGGAGCTCGTCGAACTGCTCCCTGATCTCTTGAACTGTTTGCCTTTCGCTTTCAACTGGTCTTTTCTCCCACTGCTACTACCACTGCTCATCTGGGAGGAGGTTGAAAAGAGGGCTGTGGTGGTCTTGGACTCGGAGTGACATAAGGAGCACTTCGTTGCCTAAGCAGTCCAGCTTCCGCCCCCTTGGCACCGTTCAACGCTTCAGCGAAGTTGTTAGGTCTACCGGTATTCACCAAAGTAAAAATATCTGGGTTCAAGCCATTAATAAACTGATCTGCAATGGCCTCGTCACTCTCTGCAAAGTGAGGAGCAAATCTGAGCAATGTTGAGAACTTTTCCACATATTCTTCGATATTCAACTGTCCCTGTCTCAGATTGGCAAATTCAGCACCTTTATCTTTTCTGTAGGACACGGGAAAAAATCGTTGATAGAACTCTGCTTTGAAAACTTTCCAAGTGATCTCTGTGCCACGATGCTCCAAGGCTCTTTTCGTGGTAAGCCACCAGTTCTTTGCAACTTCTTGCAGTTGATGCCCAATAAGTTTAACTCGTCGCTCATCAGTGTAGTCAAGAGATTCAAATAACATCTCGATGTCATCGAGCCAACTTTCACATTCAACTGAATTTTCTGTGCCCTTCAGTGTCGGTGGTCGGAATGACTGAAACCGTTTTAACAACGTCTCCATCGGTGTAGCGGTCACATCCATCGGATCATTGGATGTACTGCCCTGTTCTGGTGCCCAACCTGCTACTGGTTGCGGTACTCGTCGAGGAGGCATATCTGATTATCAAACGGATTAGTACACAATATATACAATCTGTCTCAGTCCTCCTCTGATCAAATACCTCTGATCCAGAATCGGTTCTGATTCAGTCTTTACAAATAGAGGCTGTAATCAACTCAGATAACCATACAACATATAATAGTGAAAATAATAAATCATGCTAGCACAATCAGAGCAAGGAAGAAAAAATTCGTTCTACCCCCTCTCATTCTATTCTATTTCAGCCTAAAGGATCTATCGCTCTGATACCACCTGTTGTGGGTACCCGGGCTCTGACTCAATTTTCTTTGGGATTAATTGGATCTTTGCTAGAAAATGTGGGTCAAAATTTTGCCTTTAATATCAGAAACAATTGTATTTAAATCATACACAAACGACCTCTTTATTTTATTTTCACAAAAGTAGATACACATCTTGTTCCATTCAAATCGTACAAACTAGAATTTATTACCCATTACATTTCAAATGTAAACACTACTAGTTCCTCTGCTATGCACGTAATCACCACTCTAACCTCGATCTCTCATCCTCTGCGTGACCATGATCCTGTCCCACCTGTTGTTATGCACACATACAGACACAACAACAGCCGGAAACTCCGGTGAGAACGAATCCCAGTATAAAACACGTATACATGCATGTTAAGCAAGGAAATACAAAATCATGATACATGAATCAGTAATCGTAACACATATTAATGAATACAGATAACACATCTTCGACTCTTATTCTTGACTCGATTCATATCTAAATCTAGGGATCCCGGTGTGAATCAGACGTAACAAGTCTCCTACCTACCCTCCCACTCTTGGTGGCGGTACGTCTTATTCCTAGACTTCGGCCATGTCTGTATCGAATATCTACAACCGGAGTCGATCTTCTCCTGTGTTTCGATACCACCGAACGTCTAGAACTTGGCAATTCTGCCAATGACTCTCCTATCTCAATGCTTTTACATAAATCAAAATAAAGCACAAGCATAGCAAGGTATAGAAATCTAGTATGTGATTTTAGGAAACTCGAATCAAATCTAACTCGAGTTGTATCTTCCCGAATCAACATGAATTATACCTTTCTTGTTGTAGTCTCGGTTTTACCAAGTCGAAATCTTGAAATCTCGATATCTAATCTGTCACTACCAATCTGAAAAGAAATATATATACAATGTACCATATCAGCCTCTAACTCAAAGGAGTACACATACAGATCAATATTCACTCTCGGTACATTTCGACGGCATAACGGCGAAATCTCACGATAACAGTCGATTCAAATATCAAAAATCAACAACCATAACTCATAGCCATCATAATATGTTCCAACATCTCCAAAATCCCAAACAATTCAACTCTGAAATGCATAACAATTCTATACGGTATCCGTTCTTCAATCCGGTCTCGATTATATGATGTCTAACATATCAAGAACATTATATAGGAATCATAGCAGATTCTTGCAATATCATAATTTCAAATCATCTTAAAACGTAGTAAAACTTACGTCCAGTTGAAGCCTGCGTCGATAGGAACACAATACTGAAGTCGGATTTAAAATCAGACGGACGGATCTTTCGTAAATCACAAATCTACAAGAGAAAAGGCGTAGTTTCTCAGGAGCTCTTATCATTTCTTTTGCTGGGAGGAAATGAATGAATTGCAACTTTATATATATCAAGTTACATGTCTAAGCTACGTGTCTTATTTTTTTCACATATATCAGGCGGCGCTCGGGCTGTCAAGAATTACCGCCCGGGCGCGGAATGTTCTGCCCGCACTTGTTATGCACTCGCGCTCGGGCGGTCACAAACTACCGCACGGGCGCCACATCTTCTGCCCGAACATAATCTTATTGAACACTGGCGCTCGGAATGGTCCATCTATAATCATATCAATTTAAAGAAATCAAAAATCTCAGATTAATGGAATCAAAATCTCGGGCATTACAAGTTACCCATAACATAAATCGCCTGATTAGACTAAACCACAGTACTGGGCTGACAGGGAAGATCCATTTCCACATACATGAGATCTCCGTTCATGCTTTAACGGGTGGATTTGTCCCCGTTCATGCTTTAACGGGTGGATTGGTCCATGTTCATTCTTTAACACTTTCCAATCCTAATCTAAACTCGTTCATGATTTAACGGGGTAAATTGGTCCCTGATCATGCTTTACCGATTTCCACTCCCACACATAATTTGGTCACAAGACATTTAGCATACCTCAAAACTTAAAAGTATTTTCTTTGCACGTCGAACATATTTACTTGGCGTTGAGGGATTTGTTGGATCTCGCTCGGGGCCACTGCTGCACATACTAACAAGATTTCAAGCACTTAATTTCCATACTTAAATATAATAATCGTGCTCACCACCCAAAATGACAATTTTCTTATGACGTTCTAAATCGCTCGGGACTTGAACTCTTTTAATCATTGTACTAAACCATGACGTCAACTCCCGAAACAAATCCTAAAACGATGTGTGAAAATTTTCCAAAACATAGAAGACATGAGCCTAAAATAGTGGTTTAAAAGTCATGCTCAAGTGCCTAGGCGCTAAGCTTACTGCGCTGCGGCGCTGCCTAGCTCCTAGGCGCTAGGCTTCTAGCGCCGCGGCGCTAGAGGGCCGCAAGTCTAGTGCTGCGGCGCCACAAAGGCAGCGCCTCGGCGCTAGACTTGTGCAGGTTGTTCACTGCGGCGCTCCCTAGTGAGCTCTGCGGCGCTTATCCTGCACACTAGCAATTAAAATAACCAATTTTTGATGCAATTTGAAAAGTAATGCTCCAACGACTCAAACCGATGTAACGAGACACATCTTATGACTCTAATGCAGTGATTCAAACCTCACCCAACGCCCGAAAGCAGGGATACACCACGAACAATGCAACACAACCCATGAATGTGACACGTTGACAACAAACGATTTCTACGAATTCTAATGCAATCAACGACTATCGACAAGAAACGAAGCATCAAAACTCATCTCAAACTCATAATCCATATACCTAAATGCAGCAACGGTCACCTGATGGTTCCCAACGAAGCCTGCAACAAATAAACTTCAAGAACACATCAATATCATAATTTTCAGAAAACGCAGTTTGAGCAGTCCCACAAAAATCACCATAACTCGCTCAATATTTATCCAAATATTTCGAATTTTATATCAAATCGAAGGTATCAAAAAGTTCTACATTTCATATGTTTAAAGTTTTGTCAGAATCAAGGCCAAAAAATTGCAGTATTTAAAAAGACAGCGAAAAACGTGATTTTAGATCCAAAATGGTTTCAAAAGTGATCTAAACATGATTGCTCAAACGTCTACAAAACATTCACATGGTTTTCATACAAAATACATCGCAACGCATACTATGACATGATCGATGGAGGAAAAATAGAATATTTGCCTTTTGAGGATTAAAAATACCGATACGACGACACCGAAGCGGAGATGGCGCGAGGATTGATCCGGAACGATTAGTGGCTCGTTTTCCTTGAAGAAAAGTCACGAAAATTTGCTGGAAATATTCCGAGGAGGGGCGGCTGCTGTTCTTACTAGTAGAACCCTAGGTTTTGCTCTCAAAATATGGAATGAAATGTGTATGTGTGTGTTGTGTGAAAAAAAGCGTGTAGGTGTGTGTTTGTGGTGTGTGCGTGATTTAGTAGGATAAATTAGGGAATTGATTTGCTTAATTAGGAATTAATAATGCTAATTAAAATGCTAATCAAAAGGCTAATAAAATGCTAACAAAAATGTTAATTTCTCACTACAAAGCAAAGTCCCTTAATTTACAATAAATGTACATTTGCTAAACTTCAAAAGTTTTAAAATTCTAAAATCACTAAATAAATAATCTAGGATTTAAAAATGTTAAAACTAAATAAATTATTTAAAATACCTCAAACACAACTTAAAATAAAATAACTCATTAAAATTTTGCCAAAAATCGTCACCGGTCTTCTCCTCGAATAATCGCCTGAAACATGAAACTCGAAAAACATTTAACGTGCATCACATAAACATATAAATAATGTAATTTAAATAAATGCATCGCTAAAATTCATTTTAAATTTAAATAAATGAATTAACAATCAAATAAATGCATGAATTTTACCTGTACTGAATTTTGGGCTCTACAGTTCCTCCCCCACTTATATAAATTTCGTCCTCGAAATTAAATCTTACCAAACAATTCTGGATAGCGATTCCTCATATCTGCCTCAGCCTCCCAAGTGGCCTCCTCCTATGATTGATTTAGCCACCGGACTTTGACCCGCTTGGTCACCTTGTTCCGAAGTCTCCGCTCCTGTCTGTCTAGGATTTAGACAGGTCTTTTCTCATAAGACATGTCTGGAGTCAGCTGCAACGGCTCATAACTCAGAACATGAGAAGGATTAGCTAGGTACTTCCTCAGCATCGAGACATGGAACACATTATGTACACCAGCCAGATTCGACGGTAATGCTACACGATAAGCTAGTGTCCCAACTCTGTCAAGAATCTCAAATGCTCCAATAAACCTCGGACTGAGCTTGCCTATCTTCCCACATCGCATAACACCCTTCATGGTTGCTATCTTCATGAAAACTTGATCACCTACGGCAAACGCTAGATCTCTTCTCCTCTTATCAGCATAACTCTTCTGACGACTCTGGGCGGTATTCATCCGATCTCGGATCTTGACCACCACATCTGCAGTCTGCTGAACAATATCTGGACCAAGTTCTGCACTTTCACCGACTTCATCCCAATGAATCGGCGATCTGCACTTCCTTCCGTACAATGCCTCGTAGGGAGCCATACCTATAAAAGATTGGAAGCTGTTGTTGTAGGTAAACTTCACTAGAGGTATCTTAGATTCCCAAGTCCCATGGAAATCTATTATACAAGCTCGCAATGGATCCTCAAAGATCTGAATCACTCGCTCAGACTAGCCATCCGTCTGCGGGAGAAATGCTGTACTGAATAGCAACTTCGCCCCCATGGCTGCATGTAGGCTCTTCCAGAATGACGATTTGAATCTCGGGTCCCTGTCGGACACGATGGAAACCGGGATCCCATGCAACCGAACGATCTCCCTGATATAAAGCTCCGCATACTGGGTCATGGAGAAAGTCTTCTTCACTGGCAGGAAATGTGCTGACTTGGTGAGTCGGTCCACTATAACCCAAATGGCATTGAATCCTCTGACTGACCTTGGCAATCCAACGACGAAGTCCATGTTGATATTCTCCCATTTCCACTCTGGGATAGGGAGCGGCTTGAGCATTCCTGCTGACCTCTGATGTTTTGCCTTCACTTGCTAACAAGTGAAGCATTCAGACACAAATCGACGGATGTCTCTGTAACGTCCCAGATTCGACGACTATCCTCACTGTACCAAGACGATTCTTTCCAGCGTGCTTATTTCCTCACTCACACGCACCCTAGGAAACTTCCTAGGAGGTCACCCATCCCAGAATTGCCCAAAGTCAAGAACGCTTAACTTTGGAGTTCTTATGTGATGAGCTACCGAAAAGAAGATGCACCTTCGTGGTATGAGTAGTACATATCAAATATTTTAAGCCCTCTTCAACTGTACAGTCCATTGCATTGAACAGTCTCGGAATCCCTCTCCTTCCGGTGTAAGTTCGGTTCATTCATGTTCCCTCCGCCTGGAAGCCTGCCAGGAGCCGCTCATTGTCCTTGCAACCTAATGGCACCGGCGATCTCCCCCGCCCTCTTCAGCCCCGGGCCTCACATGCCCACCAGCTTCCACTTGGTTCGTCCCCAAACCCACACCGTACTAAGAGAGGTCGGCTCTGATACCAACTGTAACGTCCCAGATTCGACGACTGTCCTCACTGTACCAAGACGAGTCTTTCCAACGTGCTTATGTCCTCACTCACACGCACCCTAGGAAACTTCCCAGGAAGTCACCCATCCCATAATTACCCCAAGTCAAGCACGCTTAACTTTGGAGTTCTTATGTGATGAGCTACCGAAAAGAAGATGCACCTTCGTGGTATGAGTAGTAAATATCAAATATTTTAAACCCTCTTCAACTGTACAGTCCATTACATTGAACAGTCTCGGAATCCCAATCCTTCCGGTGTAAGATCAATTCATTCATGTTCCCTACGCCTAGAAGCCTGCCAAGAGCCGCTCATTGTCCGTGCAACCTAATGGCACCGGCGATCACCCCCGCCCTTTTCGGCCCCGGGCCTCACAGTCTCGCTTCATCCCTGGACACCAATACAAAACCTGCAGATCCTTGTACATTTTTGTAACCCCTGGATGAATATAATAAGGAGATGCATGTGCCTCTGTCAGAATATTCTCTCTGATCGAATCAAAACTAGGCACCCACATTCTACCTCTGTAGCTCACAATACCATCTGACACTGTGTAGAGTACATTGCCCTTAGCTTCATCCTTCAGTCTCCACTTCTGTAGTTGTTCATCTGAAGACTGCCATTCCCTGATTCGGTCTAGCAAGCAAGATTGGACTATCAGATTAGACAGCCTTGGATCTCTGCCCTTACGATAAACCTCTAATCCAAACCTCTGAATTTCAGACTGAAGAGGTCTCTGTACTGACAACTGTGCTATGACCGCGACCTTTCGACTCAAAGCATCTGCCACGACGTTAGCTTTCCCTGGATGGTAGCTAATCTCACAATCATAGTCTTTCACCAATTCTAACCATCGCCTCTGTCTCATATTCAGCTCTTTCTGAGTGAAGAAATACTTGAGAATCTTATGATCTGTGAATATCTGACATTTCTTGTCGTACAAGTAGTGTCTCCAAATTTTCAATGCAAAGACGACGACGGTTAACTCAAGATCGTGAGTCGGGTAGTTCTTTTCATGCACCTTCAACTGTGTGGAGGCATAAGCTATCACCCGACCATGCTGCATCAACACTGCGCCTAACCCGAGCTTAGATGCATCAGTGTATAACACGAAGTTTCCTTGCCCTGATGGCATGGCTAACACCGGTGCTGAAATAAGAGCTTGATTCAAAGTTTTAAAGCTCTTCTGACATTAATCACTCTACATGAATTTTGCATTCTTCTTTGCCAGTGAAGTGAGCGGCACTTCTATGAGAAAAACCCCTGAATAAACTTACGGTAGTAACCGGCTAAACCTAAGAAACTGCGGATCTCTAATGCATTATTTGGCTCAACCCATTCCTTAACAGCTGTCACCTTTGCTGGATCTACCTCAATACAACTGCTAAACACTATATGCCCCAAAAACGCTACCTTCTCCAACCAGAATTCACACTTACTGAAATTCGAAAATAACTTGTGACTCTGCAGGGTCTGTAAAACCATTCTCTAGTGCTGACTATGCTCCTCCTGGTTCTTCGAGTAAATAAGAATATTGTCAATGAACACTATGACGAATTGTTCAAGATAGGGTTGAAATACTCGGTTCATGAGGTCCATGAAAATCGCTGGAGAATTCGCCAGTCCAAACGGCATCACTAAGAACTCGTAATGCCCATACCTGGTCCTGAAGGCTATCTTTTGAACATCTGCATCTTTCACCTTCAGCTGGTGATACCCTGATTGAAGATCTATTTTTGAGAACACTGTAGCTCCCTGCAACTGATCGAACAAGTACTCGATCCTTGGTAATGGGTATTTGTTCTTGATCGTTACCTTGTTCAATTCTCAGTAATCGATACACAGCCTCATGCTCCCATCCTTCTTCTTTACAAAAAGCAGTGGCGCGCCTCATGGCGAGAAACTAGGGCGAATAAATTCCTTGTCCAGAAGCTCCTGAATTTGCTGTTTGAGTTCTAGCATCTCAGCTGGGGCTAATCGGTACGGTGCCTTAGAGATTGGCACAGTGCCTGACATAAGATCAATTGCAAACTCCACTTCTCGCTCTCGTGGAAGACCTGTAACATCGTCTGGAAAGACGTCTGGGAAGTCTCTGACTACCGGCACATCTGATATAGATGGAGTGGGCGCATCAGGTGTCGAAATGATGCTAGCCAAGAAAGCCTGACAACCCTTGGAAATCAGAGTCTGTGCCTGCATACAGGAGATCATGCGAGGGAAACTTCTCCATCTATCTGGCTCAAAGAGAAACTGCTCCATACCCAAAGGTCTTACTAACACTGACCTTTTCTGGAAATCGATGAGAACTCTGTTCTTTGTCAGCCAGTCCATTCCCAAGATAATGTCAAATTCGGGCATCAGCAATACTATCAGGTCGGCATACACTAGGTGGCCCTGTAGTTCTAGATCAATATCCCTGACCACACTAGTAGCTAATAGTTCTTCCCCTGATGGGACTGTCAATGAATAGTTCACGTCGAGGTCGATGGACTTAATGTCCAAATGATTAGCAAATGTGTAATGCCCGAGATTTAATTATTGCAATCAGAAGTGGATTAATTAACAGTATTGAGATTGTAGGAGCTCGAGTGGGGTAGCCGGGCGTCGGTACACAAAAAGACTACTCTTTTGTACAGAACCTGTGGCGCTCGAGTGGTTGAAAAGGACCGCACGAGCGCCAGTGCACCATAAGGTCACGGTTGGGACAGAACGTCTGGCGCCCGGGCGGTAGAAAATGACCGCCCGAGCGCCAGTGGATGATAAGATGAAGGCTCGGGCAGAAGGTTCCACGCCCGAGCGGTAACTTGTGACCGCCCGAGCGCCGACTGAAATGCAAGAAAAATAAGCCACGTAGCTTAACCATGCAAGTTGATATATTATCCTTCAATTTCCTTCAGAAGCAAAGGAAGAACGAGGCAAGATTCAGAGAAAGTCTTCAAAGTTTCTACGTACAGTAGATTTGAGATTTTGCCAAATCCGGTTATCAGATTTTCGATCCGGACATAGTTTCGTGCTTCTCTCGTTAAGAACTACACAAGGATGTAAGTTTTCTTCATTTCCAGTATGATTTGAAATTATGATATTGGGGAAATTGTGATATGATTGATATATGGTGTTCTTGAGATATTAGACGTCGTATAATCGAAACCGGATCGAAGAACGGATACCGTATTAAATTTTTAAGATTTTCAGAACTGATTTGATTGAGATTATACGGATTTGGTATCAGATTATGTTATGGATTGAGGTGATGAGATTTATATGATGTTGTGATATTGACTCGATTGATGATTGAGTTGTCGGTATATCGAAATGACGCCGTTACAATGTCGAAATGTATTGTACATGGAATGATATATTGATACTGTGCCTATTTCATACGTTGTTTCAGATTGATATTGACAGCTTTGAATTTCAGACTTCGACTTCATCAGATCGACAAGAGAAATGTATAAATCAATGTTAACCGGGAGATCGACTTGAGTCAGATTGGACTTGAGTTTCCCAAAAACTACATACTTTATTTATTGCATTGATGTTTGCACTTCTTGAGATTGATATGCTTAGTCTATTGAGTTAGAGCAAAGAATGTATTGAGTCAGAGCGGAGGTGCCTAGTCAATGGCGGAAGTGCCAAGTCTTTGGCGGAGATGCCAAGACACTGAATGTTGGTTTATATCGATGTTGCGTAGGAGCGGATTGACTTCTATTGCGGAGATTCGGTACATTGTGCCAATGTCCAGNCGGAGTTTCGGTACATTGTGCCAATGTCCAAGAACCGGGATCCCTAGAATAAAGATGAGTCGAGTCTGAATTGACGAGTCAAAGAGTTTTATCTGTATTCACTAATGTGACATAAATTATGATTCATGTTCTTTGATACATGGTTTATGCTTTTACATATGATTTTATGTATTGTATTGATTCATTGTTTATACTGGGATTTTATTCTCACCGGAGTTATCCGGCTGTTGTCGTGTTTGTATGTGTGCATGACAACAAGTGGGACAGGATCAGGGTCAAGAAGAGGATGAGAGAAAGGACAAGTTAGCGTGGTGATCCGGATCAGAAGTAGTTAGGTTTCAGAACTTGATAAATAGTAGTTGAACCCTAGTTTCGTTTGTTGTATGTTGTACAACACTTGTACTTTTATACTGATGTGTATAATAGACCGATTCCATTACGTTCCGCATTTTTTAAAAAAAAAATTTAGACCCTGTTTATCTTCATTGATTGAATTATTCCCAAAGAATGATTAAGAAATGAATTAACATCCGGGTCCCCACAGCAGGTGGTATCAGAGCAATAGGTTCCTGAGATTAAACTAGAACGGAGCAGTAGGTCTAGAACTGCAGGTTCTGTAGACTGAAATAGAAGCTAGTGAGCGGGGTAGATTGAGTTTTCTTTCCTGCTTTTGTGTGCTAGCATGATTACTGCTTTTTATTATTACATGTTTACCTGATTATCTGATTTGATTGGTAAATTGTATTAATTGAGAATGAATCAGAACCGATTCTTGATCAGCAGTAAAATGATCGGAGGGGGGGACTGAACTGAAACAGATTTGTTGTATTGGATTACTAATCCTTTTGATAATCAGATATGCCTCCTCGAAGAGTACCGGAACAGGGCTGCACTTCGGCTAATCCGATGGATGTGACAGCAACTCCAATGGAAACGCTACTGAAGAGATTTCAGTCATTCAAACCGCCAACCCTGAAAGGAACAGAGACTTATGTTGACTGTGAGTGTTGGTTAGATGACATTGAGATGCTGTTTGATTCGTTGGATTACACAGATGAGCGGAGAGTTAAACTGATTGGGCACCAGTTGCATGATGTTGCAAAGAACTGGTGGATCACGACATAGAGAGCGTTGGAGCATCGAGGTACGAATATCACTTGGAATGTCTTTAAAACTTAGTTCTATCAGAGATTTTTCCCAGTGTCGTACAGGAAAGACAAAGGGGCAGATTTTGCGAATTTGAAACAGGGTCAGTTGAATATTGAAGAATATGTGGCAAAATTCTCTACATTGCTCCGATTTGCTCCTCACGTTGCCAAGAATGATGAAGCTGTTGCTGATCAGTTCATCAATGGCCTGAATCCCAAGATTTTTACATTGGTGAACACAGGGCGACCGAATAACTTTGTTGATGCCCTGAACAGAGCAAAAGGAGCTGAAGCTGGTCTGATGAGACTGAAAGGAGCTTCGTATGTTCCTACATCACCGAGACCACAGCAACCACCTCCCAGATTTGAGAGGGGCAGCAACAGTGGTGGGAAAAAGGATTATCTGAAAGCCAGAGGAAAACAATTTAAGAAGTCTGGCAGCAGTTCTTCTAGCTCCAGTGGTTCACAACAGAGCCATAGTTATACCGGAGTTTACTGCAGAACCTGCGGAGGGAGACATCCCACTGAGCAATGCAAAGGAGTGATTGGTAGTTGCCGTATCTATAGACAGCAGGGACACTTTGCCAGAGTTTGTCCACAGAGAGGTTCCCAAGGATCCCAGGGAGCAAAATCAGTTGGATCAGTGGCTCAGACTGATAGACGATCATCAGCTGTACATTCTTTTCAGCCACCACCATCCACCCATTCACAACAGAGGCCAGGAGGAAGCCAAACAGTTAGCCAGCCTCCTAGACAGCAGGCCAGCGTATTTGCTTTGACAGAGGAGCAGGCTCAGGAAGCACCAAACGATGTTGTTGCAGGTAACTTGTAGTGCCCAAATTCAGTACACGTATAACTCATGAATTTATTAAATTTTTAAACCATTTATTTAAACTTAAATGGGTGTTAGCCATGCATGACTTATTTAAATGCATTCTTTTAAATTATTTATGTTTATGCGATGCACGTTAAAATGCTTTTCGAGTTCATGTTTCAGGCGATTATTCGAGGCGGGATCGAGGAAAAGACCGGTGACGATTTTTGGCAATTTTAAATGTTGTATTTTATTTTAAGTTGAAGTTGGGGGAATTTTAACTAATTTATTTAGTTGTTAGTATCTTATAGCCTAAGTTATTTAATTAGTGATTTTAACATTTTTTTAAAAACTTTTAAAGTTTTGCTAGTGTGCACCTTATTTTTTCTCTACTAGATTTTTTACTTAAGGATGGGTAGAGGTAATATTTTAATTAATCGTTAATTGAATTAACCTTTGAAATTAGCACCTTGATTAGCATGTTAATTATTGCATTAAGCAATAATTTTCCCTAAATTGCCAACCCAACTCACGACACACACACACACTACACGCTTTACACACTTTTACACACACCTAGAGCCGATCAAAGCACACACACATATTTCATTCAGCTTTTTTTATTTTGAGAAAAGAAAACTTAGGGTTCTTGAGAGAACAAGCAGCCGCCCCCTTCCCCTTTATTTTCCAGCAAGTTCTCGGCGATTTTATTGCAAGGAAAATCGAGCCACGTTCGTCCCGGATTAACCTCGCTTCTTTCTCCGCTTCAGTATCGCCGTTTCGGTAAAGTTTATCATCAAAAAGGCACGTATATTTTGTTATTTCAGCATCGATCTTGTCGTAGTATGCGTTATGTTGTTATTTATGTGTAAAATATTATGTGTGACGTGTAGAAGTTTGAGCAATCATGTTTAGATAAATTTTGAAATGATTTTGGATCACAAATTTTACATTTTTGCTGTCAATTCAAATACTGCGATTTTTCAGTCGCTTTTCTGGAAAAACTTCCAACGCAAAAATTGTAGAAATTTTTGATACCTTCTATTTGATATAAAATTCGAGTTATTTGGATAAAATTTGAGTGAATTATGGTGTTTTTCGTGAGACTGATCAAACTGTGTTTTCAGAAAATTATGATGTTGATGCGTTCTTGAAGTTTAATGGTTGCAGGCTTCATTGGGGATCGTCGGGTGATCGTTGCTGTGTCTAGGTATATTTAGCATGACGTTGGGATGTATATTGGTGTGTCGTTTCAAGTCGTTAGGCTCTTGAGAGAACGAGTAGTCGTGTAAACCATTTTCTGTCAAAGGTTTTTTTTATGGAGTATTGAGTTATTTGGGACATGTGGTTGCATTGGGGACAATCGTATAGGTTCGAGTCATTGATGTAGTATCCTAAGATGGCCTCGTGGAGTCGATTCATGGTCCGTTCGATCGAGTCTAGACTGTTAAGAAAAACTTGTTCAGAATTTTCGTATGTTGGCTTGTCCCGCAGGTACACGGACCCATGGACGGACCCTGGCACGGGGTCCGTGCCTTTGTTTCCTCGTCAGTGTCATTTTTGCGTGCCGACACGGACCCCCACACGGACCAGGGCATGGGGTCCGTGCCTTTGTTTCTTTTCGGTGTCAAAATTTGCGAGGCTACCCGGACCCCTACACGGACCCTGACACGGGGTCCGTGTCCACCCTTCTTTTCAAAGTCCTTCTTACCCGAACCTACACGGACCCATACACGGATGTAGGCATAGGGTCCGTGTCCTTCACATTTTGGGAAAAATTTATAGTATGCTTTGAGGGTGATGTCATGGTTTAGTACGATGCTTTATAAGGTCGAGTCATGGGAATTTTAGAACGTCCTAAGAAATTGAATGAGCTCGTAAGTAAGCATAATATTTACGTCTAAGTTATACAAGTTAAGCTTTGAATTCACGTTAGTATGTGCAGCAACGGCCCTAATCAAAGTCCAACGAATCCCTCAACGCCAAGTAAGTATGTTGACGTGCAAAGAAAATATTTTCAAGTTTTTGAGGTATGCTAAATGTCTTGTGATCAAATTATGTTTAGGATTGGAAAGCGTTAAATTATGAACGGAGACCAATCCGTTTGTTAAATTATGAACGGGTTTAGATCGAGATTGGAAAGCGTTAAATTATGAACGGGGACCAATCAGCCCATTAAATTATGAACGAGGATCTCATGTATGTGGCAGTGGATACGTCCCTGTCAGCCCAGTACTGTGGTTTAGTCTGATCAAGCGAATTATGTTATGGGTCACTTGCTTTGAAACATTCTCTACGCAAAATGATGAAGCTATGTATGTTCAAGTATGTTCAAGTATGCAGCATGTTTATGCAAAGTTTAAGTTATGGCACGTCTAAGTATGTATGTACGTATGTTCAAGTTTTAATACGCACGTTCAAGTTTTCAGTATGTATGCTCTATTTTGAAGTTGCGTGTGGTTTTATTACGTAGTATTCGCTACTTCCAGTTTATACGTGTTGAGTCTTTAGACTCACTAGACTTGATCGATGCAGGTAAGGATGTTCATGAGGAGACAGGAGGTGGGGACCAAGGAGCAGGCTTGGACTGAGCGGAAGGCTAGACCTGAGGACCGCCCACGTTATTTTAAGATTTTAAGCATGAAAATATTAATACTCTGATTTTATGTTTTGTTGCGAGATGTTTTGAGCAAGCTTTTCGTTTAGCAAAATTTTATTGGTGTCGGATGACTTCAAAGATATATTTTTTTTATGCACGATGAGTTGACGACCGTATAGATGTTTACATTTAAGAAAATTTTTGCTTTTTCCGCAAATATTATGTAGTAAATGTACGGTACGTCATATTTGGTATCAGAGCGGTGTTCTTGTAAAGGGTTATGCCTACTGCCAATCGCAAGAAGCTCTCGAAGTCACACCTCAAGTCTGTGAGTTTTAAAATTTTGCATTATGTATGTAGTTAGCATTGAATCATGATTTCAGAATGTCCATGTTTTAAATTAAATTTCGTGCATCTTATGATATTGTTATTATATTCATGCATATTGGGTTTACGTGTTGGGTAAATTGTTGGAACAGTATGCCTCGCAGACGTCTGATTAACCGGGAAGTTAGGGATGAGAACAGGGAGCATCGCGATGAGGAGAGGGTTACTCGTCCTCGTACACCTCAGGATATGCAGGCGCAGATGCTTGCAGGTATGACGCAGTTATTCGCGCAGTTTGCGGGGAACCAGGCTGCAGCAGTGGGTGCAGAGGAGAGGCCCAGGCCTGAGGCTGTCTACGAAAGGTTCAGAAGGATGAGTCCAAAGGAGTTCCCGGGTACCACTGACCCGATGATAGCGGAAGGATGGATTAAGTCCATCGAGGTAATCTTTTATTTTATGGAACTGACCGATGCTGATAGGGTCAGGTGTGCCACGTTCCTTCTGTCAGGGGACGCTAGACTATGGTGGGAGAGTGCTTCGGTGGCAGTTAACTTGCAGACCTTGTCTTGGACTGGATTCAAGGAAGTGTTCTTCGCCAAATACTTCACTGAGGAAGTACGATCTAGACTGACTAGGGAATTTATGACGCTGCGACAAGGAGACAGCAGTGTTGCAGAGTTTGTTAGGAGGTTTGAGAGGGGTTGTTACTTCATACCCCTCATTTCGAATGATGTCCAGGCAAAGCTGAGACATTTCTTGGATGGATTGCGGCCAATCTTGCGCCGTGATGTGAGGGTAGCTGGCCCCACTTCTTAAGCATACGCCGTATCTAGGGCTTTGGCGGCAGAACAAGACCAGCGGGATATTGATGCTGACAGGTTGGGCAAGAGGCCCTACCAGGCACCACCGTACCAACAGCTGCAGCATCAGCATCAGCGACCCCAGCACAAGAGGCCGTACCAAGGGCAACCAGGGAAGAAACCTTATCAGGGACCGCCGAAGGGCAAGGGTCCAATTCAGCAGCAAGGGGCACCTCAGAAGCCCGTTATTTTCCCAGTATGTCCTGAGTGCAACCGCCAGCATCCAGGGCAATGCTTATATGGATCAGGCAAGTGCTTCAAGTGTGGAGCCAGTGACCACATGCTAAAGGAGTGCCCACAGTGGAAGCAGCCGACTCAGGGCAGAGTATTCGCCATGCATGCACAGGAGGTGAATCCAGACACGACTTTGATGACCGGTAAACTTTTCTACCCAAGTTCAGTATTATTTTGCCTTGCATGTGGATTTTATTTGGGATTGTTAAGGTGCTAGTAATATTTTAAGTGATTTGGGATAGTAATTTTCTACTATGTTTGAGGTTAATGTTAGAATTTTTGGGAATGTAAGTTTTGCGTGTGCTAACGTCTCTCAGGAAGTATTTTCATTAAGAGAATAGCCACTCAGGCCTTGATAGATTCATGAGCCACCCACTCATTCATATGAGAGACATTTGCTAGTCACTTGGACATCAAGTCCAGAGGACTCGATGTGAATTATTCAGTAACAGTCCCATCAGGGGAAGAGCTGTCAGCTACTAGTGTGGTCAGAGACATTGATCTGGAATTGCACGGCCACCTAGTATATGCCGACTTGATCGTCTTGCCGATGCCGGAAGTCGACATTATTTTTGGAATGGACTGGCTGACTAATATTAGAGTCCTTATCGACTTCCGGAAGAGGTCAGTGTTAGTTAAGCCATTGGGAATGGAGCAGTTTCTATTCGAACCAGCTAGATGGAGGAGTTTTCCACGCATGATCTCTTGCATGCAGACACGGAGACTCATTTCCAAGGGGTGTCTGGCCTTCTTGGCCAGCATTATTTCTACACCTGACATACCCACTCCGTCTTTATCAGAGGTGCCAGTAGTCAGAGACTTCCCAGACGTCTTTCCTGATGAAGTCACAGGTCTTCCACCAGAGAGAGAGGTGGAGTTTGCAATTGAGCTCATGCCAGGCACAGTGCCAATCTTTATGGCACCGTACCGATTAGCTCCAGCTGAGAAGTTAGAACTCAAGCAGCAGGTTCAGGAGCTTCTCGACAAGGAATTTATCCGCCGTAGTTGCTCTCCTTGGGGCGCACCAGTGCTTTTTGTAAAGAAGAAGGATGGGAGTATGAGGCTGTGCATCGATTACCGAGAATTGAACAAGGTAACGATCAAGAACAAATACCCACTTCCTAGAATCGAAGACTTGTTTGACCATTTGCAGGGAGCTACAGTGTTCTCTAAGATAGATCTTCGATCAGGGTATCACCAGCTGAAGGTGAAAGATGCAGATGTTCACAAAACGGCCTTCAGGACTAGATATGGGCATTACGAGTTCTGAGTGATGCCATTTGGATTGACTAATGCTCCAGCAATTTTCATGGACCTCATGAACCGAGTATTTCAGCCTTACCTTGATCAGTTCGTCATAGTATTTATCAACGACATTCTCATTTACTCGAAAAGTGATGAGGAGCACAGTCAGCACTTGAAGGCAGTTTTGCGGACTTTGCAGAGTCGCAAGCTATTTGCGAAGTTCAGTAAGTGTGAATTTTGGTTGGAGAAAGTAGCGTTTTTGGGGCATATAATATCTAGCAGTGGAATTGAGGTGGATCCAGCCAAGGTGGCAGCCGTTAAAGATTGGGTTGAGCCGAAGAATGCATCAGAAATCCGCAGCTTTTTGGGTTTAGCCGGTTACTACCGTAAGTTCATCCAGGGATTTTCGTCGATAGCATTACCACTCACTTCACTGACCAAGAAGAATGCTAAATTCGCGTGGAGTGACGAATGCCAGAAGAGCTTTGACACTTTGAAGCAAGCTCTTATTTCAGCACCTGTGTTAGCCATGCCGACAGGGCAAGGGGATTTTGTGCTATACACCGATGCATCTAAGCTCGAGTTAGGCGCAGTGTTGATGCAGCAGGGGCGGGTTATAGCCTATGCTTCCAGGCAGTTGAAAGTGCATGAGAGGAACTATCCGACGCATGACCTGGAGTTAGCCGCCGTTGTGTTTGCGTTGAAGATTTGGAGACACTACCTATACGGCGAGAAATGTCAGATTTTTACTGATCACAGAAGTCTCAAGTATTTCTTCACGCAGAAAGAACTGAATATGAGACAGAGACGGTGGTTAGAGCTGGTAAAAGACTACGACTGTGAAATTAGCTACCATCCGGGAAAGGCTAACGTTGTGGTTGACGCCCTGAGCAGAAAAGTCGCAGTCATAGCACAGTTGTCAGTGTAGAGACCTCTTCAGTCCAAGATTCAGAAATTTGGTCTAGAGATTTATCGTAAAGGCAGAGCTCCCAGACTATCTAATCTGACAGTCAAGTCTGATTTGCTAGACCGTATCCGTCAAGGACAGTTTTCAGATGAACAGTTACAGAAGTGGAGACTGAAAGATGAAGCCAAGGGCAGTATGCTCTACTCAGTGTCAGACGGTATTGTAAGATACAAGGGAAGAATGTGGGTGCCTAATGTAGATTCGATCAGAGAAGATATCTTAACAGAGGCACATGCATCTCCGTATTCAATCCACCCAGGAGGTACCAAGATGTACAAAGACCTGCAGATCTTGTATTGGTGGCCGGGATGAAGAGAGACATCCGCAGATTTGTGTCTGAATGCCTCACTTGCCAGCAGGTGAAGGCAAAGCATTAGAGGCCAGCAGGAATGCTTAAACCACTCCCTATCTCCGAGTGGAAATGGGAGAATATCACTATGGACTTTGTCGTTGGGTTGCCAAAGTCAATTAGAGGTTTTAATGCTATTTGGTTCATAGTGGATCGACTCACTAAGTCAGTGCACTTTTTGCCAGTGAAGACGACTTTCTCCATTTCGCAGTATGCGGAGCTTTATATAAGGGAGATCGTTCGATTGCATGGGATCCCAGTTACTATTGTGTCCGACAGGGACCCGAGGTTTACATCTTCATTCTGGAAGAGCCTGCATGCAGCTATGGGGACGAAGCTGCAATTCAGTACAGCTTCTCACCCGCAGACAGATGGCCAGTCGGAGCGAGTGATTCAAATCTTGGAGGATCTATTGCGAGCATGTATGATCGATTTCCAAGGGACGTGGGAATCGAAGCTACCTCTAGTGGAGTTTACATACAACAACAGTTTTCAAGCATCCATTTGTATGGCTCCCTATGAGGCATTGTATGGAAGGAAGTGCAGATCACCGATTCACTGGGATGAGGTTGGTGAGAGAGCAGAACTTGGTCCAGAGATAGTTCAGCAGACTGCAGATGTGGTGGTCAAGATTCGGGACAGAATGAAGACCGCCCAGAGCCGTCAAAAGAGCTATGCTGATAAGAGGATAAGAGATCTAGAGTTTGCCGTTGGTGATCACGTCTTTGTCAAGATAGCACCTATGAAGGGTGTTATGAGATTTGGGAAGAGAGGCAAGTTCAGTCCGAGATTTATTGGACCGTTTGAGATTCTTGACAGAGTTGGGACACTAGTTTATCGTGTAGCCCTTCCGCCGAATCTGGCCGGGGTACACAACGTGTTCCATGTCTCGATGCTGAGAAAGTACCTAGCTAATCCTTCACATGTTCTGAGCTACGAGCCGTTACAGTTGGCTCCAGACCTGTCTTATGAGGAAAAACCCGTCCAAATCCTAGACAGACAGGAGCGCAGACTTCGGAATAAGGTGACTAAGCTAGTCAAAGTCCGGTGGCTAAACCAATCAGTGGAAGAGGCCACTTGGGAGTCAGAGGCAGATATGAGACCTCGCTACCCGGAGTTGTTTGGTAACACTTAATTTCGAGGACGAAATTTTTATAAGTGGGGGAGGAACTGTAGTGCCCAAATTCAGTACACGTATAACCCATGCATTTATTTAATTATTAAACCATTTAATTAAACTTAAATGGGTGTTAGCCATGCATGACTTATTTAAATGCATTCTTTTAAATTATTTATGTTTATGCGATGCACGTTAAAATGCTTTTCGAGTTCATGTTTCAGGCGATTATTCGAGGCGGGATCGAGGAAAAGACCGGTGACGATTTTTGGCAATTTTAAATGTGGTATTTTATTTTAAGTTGAAGTTGAGGGAATTTTAACTAATTTATTTAGTTGTTAGTATCTTAAAGCCTAAGTTATTTACTTAGTGATTTTAACATTTTTTTAAAAACTTTTAAAGTTTTGCTAGTGTGCACCTTATTTTTTCTCTACTAGATTTTTTACTTAAAGATAGGTAGGGGTAATATTTTAATTAATCGTTAATTGAGTTAACCTTGTAATTAGCACCTTGACTAGCATGTTAATTATTGCATTAAGCAATAATTTTCCCTAAATTGCCTACCCAACTCACGACACATACACACACTACACGCTTTACACACACCTAGAGCCGATCAAAGCACACACACATATTTCATTCAGCTTTTATTATTTTGAGAAAAGAAAACTTAGGGTTCTTGAGAGAACAAGCAGCCGCCCCCTTCCTTTATGTTTTCCAGCAGGTTCTCGGCGATTTTATTGCAAGGAAAATCGAGCCACGTTCGTCTCGGATTAACCTCGCTTCTTTCTCCGCTTCGGTATCGCTGTTTCGGTAAAGTATATCATCAAAAAAGCACGTATATTCTGTTATTTCTGCATCGATCTTGTCGTAGTATGCGTTGTGTTGTTATTTATGTGTAAAATATATGTGTGACGTGTAGAAGTTTGAGCAATCATGTTTAGATAAATTTTGAAACGATTTTGGATCACAAATTTTACGTTTTTGCTGTAAATTCAAATACTGCGATTTTTTGGTCGCTTTTATGGAAACACTTTCAACGCAAAATTGTATAACTTTTTGATACCTTCAATTTGATCTAAAATTAGAGTTATTTGGATAAAAATTGAGTGAGTTATGGTGTTTTTCGTGGGACTGCTCAAACAGCGTTTTCAGAAAATTATGATGTTGATGCGTTCTTAAAGTTTAATGGTTGCAGGCTTCGTTGGGGATCGTCGGGTGATCGTTGTTGCGTCTAGGTATATTTAGCATGACGTTGGGATGTATATTGGTGTGTCGTTTCACGTCGTTAGGCTCTTGGAAGAACGAGTAGTCGTGTAAACCATTTTCTGTCAAAGGTTTTTTTTATGGAGTATTGAGTTATTTGGGACATGTGGTTGCATTGGGGACAATCGTATAGGTTCGAGTCATTGATGTAGTATCCTAAGATGGCCTCGTGGTGTCGATTCATGGTCCGTTCGATCGAGTCTAGACTGTTAAGAAAAACTTGTTCAGAATTTTCGTATGTTGGCTTGTCCCGCAGGTACACGGACCCATGGACGGACCCTGGCACGGGGTCCGTGCCTTTGTTTCCTCGTCAGTGTCATTTTTGCGTGCCGACACGGACCCCCACACGGACCAGGGCACGGGGTCCGTGCCTTTGTTTCTTTTCGGTGTCAAAATTTGCGAGGCTACCCGGACCCCTACACGGACCCTGACACGGGGTCCGTGTCCACCCTTCTTTTCAAAGACCTTCTTACCCGAACCTACACGGACCCATACACGGATGTAGGCATAGGGTCCGTGTCCTTCACATTTTGGGAAAAATTTATAGTATGCTTTGAGGGTGATGTCATGGTTTAGTACGATGCTTTATAAGGTCGAGTCATGGGAATTTTAGAACGTCCTAAGAAATTGAATGAGCTCGTAAGTAAGCATAATATTTACGTCTAAGTTATACAAGTTAAGCTTTGAATTCACGTTAGTATGTGCAGCAACGGCCCTAATCAAAGTCCAACGAATCCCTCAACGCCAAGTAAGTATGTTGACGTGCAAAGAAAATATTTTCAAGTTTTTGAGGTATGCTAAATGTCTTGTGATCAAATTATGTTTAGGATTGGAAAGCGTTAAATTATGAACGGAGACCAATCCGTTTGTTAAATTATGAACGGGTTTAGATCGAGATTGGAAAGCGTTAAATTATGAACGGGGACCAATCAGCCCATTAAATTATGAACGAGGATCTCATGTATGTGGCAGTGGATACGTCCCTGTCAGCCCAGTACTGTGGTTTAGTCTGATCAAGCGAATTATGTTATGGGTCACTTGCTTTGAAACATTCTCTACGCAAAATGATGAAGCTATGTATGTTCAAGTATGTTCAAGTATGCAGCATGTTTATGCAAAGTTTAAGTTATGGCACGTCTAAGTATGTATGTACGTATGTTCAAGTTTTAATACGCACGTTCAAGTTTTCAGTATGTATGCTCTATTTTGAAGTTGCGTGTGGTTTTATTACGTAGTATTCGCTACTTCCAGTTTATACGTGTTGAGTCTTTAGACTCACTAGACTTGATCGATGCAGGTGAGGATGTTCATGAGGAGATAGGAGGTGGGGACGAAGGAGCAGGCTTGGACTGAGCGAAAGGCTAGACCCGAGGACCGCCCACGTTATTTTAAGATTTTAAGCATGAAAATATTAATACTCTGATTTTATGTTTTGTTGCGAGATGTTTTGAGCAAGCTTTTCGTTTAGCAAAATTTTATTGGTGACGGATGATTTCAAATATATATTTTTTTTATGCACGATGAGTTGACGACCGTATGGATGTTTACATTTAAGAAAATTTTTTATTTTTCCGCAAATATTAAGTAGTAAATGTACGGTACGTCACATAACTGTTCTTTATGTGGTTATCCTGCTTACGTATTGATAGATACAAGTGCTTCTCATACATTTATATCTGAGAAATTTGCATTGAGTCATGCATTACCTGTTGAGTCCCTATCTGCTGTAGTGTCTGTTTCTTCTGCGTTGGGGAAAGGTTTGATATCCGTGAATTCGATTAAACATTGTACATTGCAGTATGAAGGGCATGAGATTGAGTTAGATTGTATTGTGCTTGGGTTGTCAGATTTTGACTGTATTATCGGTATTGATATGTTGACCAAGTACAGAGCTACCGTTGATTGTTTCCAAAAGATTGTGAGATTCAGACCTGACATGGCTGACGAGTGGAAATTTTACGATAAGGGTTCTAGATCTAGAATTCCTTTGATATCTGTTATGTCTATGACTCGATTGTTATAGAAAGGAGCAGAGGATTCCTTGTCTATTCAGTTGATTTACTGAAATCGAGTTCATCATTGGCGGACCTGCCAATGGTGTGTGAATTTGCTGATGTCTTCCCAAATGAGATTCCGGGATTGCCTCCGATTCGAGAGATAGATTTCAGCATTGAATTGGTACCATGTACAGTTCCGACTTCTAGAGCTCCGTACAGAATGGCACCAATTGAATTGAAAGAATTGAAAGATCAGTTGGAAGATTTACTGGCCAAGGGTTACATCAGACCGAGTGTTTCTCCTTGGGGTGCTCCAGTACTGTTTGTTAGGAAGAAGGATGGGTCAATGAGACTTTGCATTGACTATCGGCAACTGAACAAGGCTACGACAAAGAATAAATATCCTTTTCTTCGTATTGATAATTTATTTGATCAGTTGCAGGGTTCTTCTGTTTATTCCAAGATCGATCTGAGATCTGGATACCATCACTTGAGAGTCAGAGATTCTGATATCTCGAAGACAGCGTTCAGAACCAGGTATGGACATTATGAGTTTATTGTCATGCCGTTTGGTTTGACGAATGCTCCAACTATTTTTATGGGTCTAATGAACCGTGTGTTTCAGAAATATCTCGATGATTTCGTGATTATTTTATCGATGATATTTTGATTTATTCGAAGAATATGATTGAGCATGCTGAGCATCTGAGAATTGTGTTGAGAACTTTGAGAACTGAGAAATTATATGCTAAACTGTCAAAATGTGAGTTCTGGTTGAGACAGGTTGTATTTCTAGGTCACATCATATCCGGAGATGGTATTTCTGTTGATCCTAGCAAGGTTGAGGCTGTGATCAGTTGGCCGAGACCGACATCAGTACCAGAGATTCGTAGTTTTATGGGTTTGGCAGGGTATTATTGACGATTCATTAAAGATTTCTCCAGTATTGCTAAACCGATTACGCAATTGACACAGAAGAACGCTCCATTTGTATGGTCTGAAGACTGTGAGTCCAGTTTTCTTGAGTTGAAGAAAAGACTGACCAGTGCACCGATCTTGACTATTCCATCAGGTACTGGTGATTTTATTGTGTATTGTGATGCTTCTCACAGAGGATTAGGTTGTGTCTTCATGCAGCGGGGACATGTGATTGCTTATGCTTCGAGACAGTTGAAGCCACATGAGACTCGTTACCCAATTCATGATCTTGAATTGGCGGCCATTGTATTTGCACTGAAGATATGGCGACCCTACCTCTACGGTGAGAAGTTTGAGATTTATTCTTATCACAAAAGTTTAAAATATCTGTTTTCGCAGTCAGAATTGAATATGAGACAGAGAAGATGGTTGGATTTGCTGAAAGACTTTGATTGTGAAATCAAATATTATCCGGGAAAGTCCAATACAGCGGCTGATGCCCTAAGTCGAAAGGTGTGTTCTTTATCTTTATCGACGATAGGTGTTTCCAATTTGATAGAAGATTGCTGTTTGTCTGGATTGATATTTGAGACAGATCATAGACCATTGAGATTATATGCTGTTCAAGTTGAACCAGAGCTAATTTTGAGAATTAAAGCGGCTCAGAAAGTTGATCAGAATGTGCAGAATTCTATATCGATGGTCAGAGCAGGGCATCGATCAGAATATCAGGTACGTGACAATGTACTGTATGTGAATAATCGATTGGTTGTGCCAGATGTTTCAGAGTTGAGACAACAGATATTGTCAGAAGCGCATAGCAGTCGATTTAGTATCCATCCTGGTGGCAGAAAGATGTATAATGACTTGAAGAGACAGTTCTGGTGGAAACAAATGAAAGCTGATATTGCAGAGTTTGTATCCAGATGTCTGAATTACCAGCAGGTGAAAGCAGAAAGAAAGAAACCAGGAGGTCTACTGCAGAGTTTGTCTATTCTTAAATGGAAATGAGATCACATTTCCATGGATTTTGTGACGCAGTTACCGAGATCCTCCCGAGGTTGTGATGCGATTTGGGTTGTGATTGACCGATTAACCAAATCCGCATGTTTTATTCCATACAAGATGACGTATCGACATGACCAGATGGCTGAGATCTATGTCAGAGAAGTGGTCAGATTGCACGGAGTGCCGTAGTCGATCGTATCAGACCGTGATCCTCGGTTTACTTCGCACTTTTGGCAGAGTTTACAGCAGGCTCTTGGTACGAAGTTGCATCTGAGTACCGCATATCATCCACAGACCGACGGACATTCAGAGCGGACTATTCAGACACTGGAGGTTATGCTGAGAGCTGTAGTTCTTGACTTTAGCACTAGTTGGCAAGATTCATTGCCACTTTTGAGTTTTCGTACAACAACAGCTATCAGACGAGTATTGAGATGGCACCGTTTGAAGCGTTGTACGGAAAGAAGTGCAGATCCCCTCTGTATTGGGATGATATCTCTGAGGTACCTTAGATTGGACCTAATATGATCAGAGATATGACTGAAAAAGTGAAGCTGATTCAGAAGAGAATGAAGACAGCTCAAGACAGACAAGCCAAATATGCCAATGTTCGACGAAGACCGTTGGTATTTGCGGCTGGAGACTAAGTATTCTTGAATATTTCACCTTTCAGAGGAGTTGTCAGATTTGGCAAGAAAGGGAAGCTGTCTCCACGTTCTATTGGGCCGTATGAGATTCTCGAGAAGATAGGAGATCGTGCCTATCGACTTGCATTACCGCCTTCTCTATCTGGAATACATGATGTCTTTCATGTATCTTTATTGCGGAAGTATATTTCTGATGATTCACATATGATTCAGCTAGATGAGGCCGAGCTTGATGAGACACTGAGTTACTTCGAAAAGCTGATACAGATTCTCGATCGTAAACAAAAGCAGCTCAGAACGAAGACTATTCCGCTCGTGAAAGTTCAGTGGAGTCGTCATGGCACTGAAGAAGCTACCTGGGAGACTGAATCGGACATGAGGCAGGAATTCCCAGAGTTATTTCGATGGTGTGAGTTTTCTATTTCTGCTTTTGTTATACATTTCCTTCTGATATGATTTGATTGACTGTGATTTCGAGGACAAAATCGTATCTTAGGGGGGGAGAAATGTAATGCCCGAGATTTAATTACTGTAATTAGAAGTGGATTAATTAACAGTATTGAGATTGTAGGAGCTCGAGTAGTGTAGCCGGGCGTCGGTACACTAAAAGACTACTCTTTTGTACAGAACCTGTGGCGCCCGAGCGGTAGAAAAGGACCGCCCGAGCGCCAGTGCACCATAAGGTCACGGTTGGGACAGAACGTCTGGCGCCCGGGAGGTAGAAAATGACCGCCCGAGCGCTAGTGGATGATAAGATGAAGGCTTGGGCAGAAGGTTCCACGCTCGAGCGGTAACTTGTGACAACCCGAGCGCGGACTAAAATGCAAGAAAAATAAGCCACGTAGCTTAACAATGCAAGTTGATATATTATCCTTTAATTTCCTTCAGAAGCAAAGGAAGAACGAGGCAAGATTCAGAGAAAGTCTTCAAAGTTTCTTCGTACAGTAGGATTGAGATTTTGCCAAATCTGGTTATCAGATTTTCGATCCGGACATAGTTTCGTGCTTCTCTCGTTAAGAACTACACAAGGATGTAAGTTTTCTTCATTTCCAGTATGATTTGAAATTATGATATTGGGGAAATTGTTATATGATTGATATATGGTTTTCTTGAGATATTAGACGTCGTATAATTGAAACCGGATCGAAGAACGGATACCGTGTTAAATTGTTATGATTTTCAGAACTGATTTGATTGAGATTATACGGATTTGGTATCAGATTATGTTATGGATTGAGGAGATGAGATTTATATGATGTTGTGATATTGACTCGATTGATGATTGAGTTGTCGGTATATCGAAATGACGCCGTTACAATGTCGAAATGTACTGTACATGGAATGATATATTGATACTGTGCCTATTTGATACGTTTTTTCAGATTGATATTGATAGCTTTGAATTTCGTACTTCGACTTCATCAGATCGACAAGAGAAAGGTATAAATCAATGTTAACCGGGAGATCGACTTGAGTCAGATTGGACTTGAGTTTCCCAAAAACCACATACTTTATTTATTGCATTGATGTTTGAACTTCTTGAGATTGATATGCTTAGTCTATTGAGTTATAGCAAAGCATGTATTGAGTCAGGGCGGAGGTGCCTAGTCAATGGCGGAAGTGCCAAGTCTTTGGCGGAGATGCCAAGACACTGAATGTTGGTTTATATAGATGTTGCGTAGGAGCGGATTGACTTCTATTGCGGAGTTTCGGTACATTGTGCCAATGTCCAAGAACCGGGATCCCTAGAATAAAGATGAGTCGAGTCTGAAATGACGAGTCAAAGAGTTTTATCTGTATTCACTAATGTGACATAAATTATGATTCATGTTCTTTGATACATGGTTTATGCTTTTACATATGATTTTATGTATTGTATTGATTCATTGTTTATACTGGGATTTTATTTTCACCGGAGTTATCCGGCTGTTGTCGTGTTTGTATGTGTGCATGACAACAGGTGGGACAGGATCAGGGTCAAGAAGAGGATGAGAGAAAGGACAAGTTAGCGTGGTGATCCGGATCAGAAGTAGTTAGGTTTCGGCACTTGATATATAAAAGTTGAACCCTAGTTTCGTTTGTTGTATGTTGTACAACACTTGTACTTTTATACTGATGTGTATACTAGACTGATTCCATTACGTTCCGCATTTTTAAAAAAACAAAAAAAAATTTAGACCCAGTTTATCTTCATTGATTGAATTATTCCCAAAGAATGATTAAGAAATGAATTAACGTCTGGGTCCCCACAAAATGTCTCCGAGATAAAGGAGTGAGTGGCCGCCGAATCTAACAGAGCCTTCGTGGCTAATCTCTTTATGAAAATATTTCCTGAGAGACGTAAGCACGACACAAAACTTATATCCCAAAAGTTCTAATATTATCATTATGCAATGAAAGACACCAAATAACAACTAAAACTCTACTAGTCCCGATTCAAATGCCAATACGCAAAGTGAAAATTTAATACTGCTGAATTAAACAGGTTACCTGTCAACAATGTCAAGTCTGGGTTCGCTTCTCGAGCATGCACGGCGAACACTCTGTCCTAAGTTGGATGCCTCCACTGTGGGCACTCTTTCAACATGTGGTCACTGGCTCCACGTTTAAAGCACTTTCCTGACCCATATAAACAATGCCTCGGGTGCTGGCGGTTGCACTTCGAGCACATCGGGTGTTCACCCGGCCTCTGTGGCGCTTTCTGCTGCTGAATAGGACCCTTGCCTTTCGGTGGTCCTTGATAAGGCTTCTTCCCTTGCTGCCCCTAGTAAGGCTTCTTAAATGGGAGTCACTGCTGATGCTGCTGCGGCTGCTGTGGAGTCTGATAGGGCCTCTTGCCCTGTCTGTCATTCTCGATATCCCACTGATCCTGTTATGCCGCCAAAGCTCTAGACACGGCAACTGCATAAGTAGTAGGACCAGCAACTCGGACATCACGGCGTAAGATCGGATGTAAACCATCCATAAAATGCGTCAGCTTCTCCCGTGCATCATTAGCTATTAGGGGCACAAAGTAACACCCCCTTTCAAACTTTCGCACGAACTCTGCTACGCTGCTGTCTCCTTGCCGTAGCGCCACGAATTCCCTAGTAAGGCGGGAGCGTACTTACTCAGTGAAGTACTTATAGTAGAAAACCTCCTTGAAACCATCCCAAGTCAGTGTTCGCAGATTCACTGACACTGACGCACTCTCCCACCATAGCCTGGCGTCCCTTGTCGGAAAGAACGTGGCACACCTGACCCTATCTGCATCTGTCAGCTCCATAAAATCAAAAATTACTTCGATGGACTTAATCCATGCCTCCGCTATCATCGGGTCAGTAGTCCCCGAAAACTCCTTTGGGTTCATTCTCCTAAATCTTTCATAGACTGCCTCTGGTCCGGGCCTCTCCTCTGCATTCGCCGCAGCCTGGTTCCTCGTAAACTGCACGAAGAACTGTGTCATCCATGCAAGCATATGAGCCTGCAAATCCGGAGGTGGACGGGGAGGAGTGACCCTCTCCTCATTCCGAGCCTCTATGTCCTCATCCCTAGCTTCACGGTTAACCATATGTCTAGGAGGCATACTGTTCCAAAATTTACCCAACACGTAAACCCTACATGCATGAACATAATAACGATAGCATATGATTCACGTAATTTGAACTTAAACATGAACATACTGAAATCATGACTTAATGCTTACTACATAACATAATTTAAAACTTTAAAACTTACAGACTTGAGGTGTGACTTCGTGAGCTTCTCGCAACGGGTAGTAAGCATAACTCTTTACAAGAACACCGCTCTAATACCAACTGTAACTTACCGTACTTTTTACTACTTAAAATTTGCGGAAAAATTAAAAAATTTCTTAATTAAATAATGAACCTTCAAAATTTGATAAAATAAACTGTACGTCTCAAAATAATGTCTGCCAAAAGTATTTGCTTGAACCTCAAAATCGTAACATAAAACCAGTGTATTTCAACATTTCAAATAACATTAAAACTTAGGCGGTCCTCGGGTCTTGCCTCCTGCTCAGTCCAAGCCGACTCCTTGGTCCCCACCCCTAGCCTCTTCAACATACTCCTCACCTGCATCGATCAAGTCTAGTGAGTCTAAAGACTCAGCACGTATAAATTGGAAGTAACGAGTAGTACGTAATAAAACCACATGCAACTTCAAAATAGAGCGTACATACGTGAAACTTGAACTTGTATTTAAATTTGAACATACATACATAACATAGACGTACCATAACGTGAAAACTTTTCGTAAACATGCTTGCATACTTGTACATACATAACTTCATTATTTTGCGTAGAGTCATGTTTCAAAGCAAGTGACCCATAACATAAATCGCCTGATCAGACTAAACCACAGTACTGGGCTGACAGGGAAGATCCACTACCACATACATGAGATCCTCGTTCATGCTTTAACGGGTGGATTGGTCCCCGTTCATGCTTTAACGCTTTCCAATCCTGATCTAAACCCATTCATGATTTAAAGGGGTGGATTGGTCCCCGGTCATGCTTTACCGCTTTCCAATCCCATACATAATTTGGTCACAAGACATTTAGCATACCTCAAAACTTCAAAGTATTTTCTTTGCACGTCGAACATACTTACTTGGCGTTGAAGGATTCGTTGGATCTCGCTCGGGGCCACTGCTGCACATACTAACAAGATTTCAAGCACTTAATTTCCATACTTAGACATAATAATCGTGCTCACCACCCAAAATGACAATTTTCTTATTACGTTCTAAATCGCTCGGGACTTGACCTCTTTTAATCATTGTACTAAACCATGACGTCAACTCCCAAAACAAATCCTAAAATGATGTGTGAACATTTTCCGAAACATAGAAGACATGAGCCTAAAATAGTGGTTTAAAAGTCATGCTCAAGTGCCTAGGCGCTGGGTTTACTGCGCTGCAGCGCTGCAGGCGCTAGGCTTTTAGCGCCGTGGTGCTAGAGGGCGGCAAGTCTAGTGCTGCGGCGCTCCATAATGAGCGCTGCGGCGCTTATCCTGCACACTAGCAATTAAAATAACCCATTTTTGATGCAATTTGAAAAGTAATGCTCCAACGACTCAAACCGATGTAACGAGACACATCTTATGACTCTAATGCAGTGATTCAAACCTCACCCAACGCCCGAAAGCAGGGATAAACCACGAACAACGCAACACAACCCGTGAATGTGACATGTTGACAACAAACGATTTCTACGACTTTTAATGCAATCAACTACTATCGACACGAAACGAAGCATCAAAACTCATCTCAAACTCATAATCCATATACCTAAACACAGCATCGGTCACCCGACGGTTCCCAATGAAGCCTGCAACAAATAAACTTCAAGAACACATCAATAGCATAATTTTCAGAAAATGCAGTTTGAGCAGTTCCACAAAAATCACCATAACTTGCTCAATTTTTATCAAAATATTTCGAGTTTTATATCGAATCGAAGGTATCAAAAAATTCTACATTTCATATGTTCAACAGTTTCTCAGAATCATGACGAAAAAATCGTAGTATTTAAAAAGACTTCAAAAAATGTGATTTTAGATCCAAAATGGTTTCAAAAGTGATCTAAACATGATTGCTCAAACTTCTACACAACATTCACATGGTTTTCATACAAAATACATCGCAACGCATACTATGACATGATCGACGCAGGAAAAATAGAATATACATGCCTTTTGAGGATTAAAAATACCGATACGACGACACCGAAGCGGAGATGGCGCGAGGATTGATCCGGAACGATTAGTGGCTTGTTTTCCATGTAGAAAAGTCACGAAAATTTGCTGGAAATATTTAGAAGAGGGGCGGATGCTGTTCTTACTTGTAGAACCCTAGGTTTTGCTCTCAAAATATGGAACGAAATGTGTATGTGTGTGCTGTGTGAAAAAAAGTGTGTAGGTGTGTGTTTGTGGTGTGTGCGTGAGCTAGTAGGATAAATTAGAGAACTGATTTGCTTAATTAAGAATTAATAATGCTAATCAAAAGGCTAATAAAATGCTAATAGAAATGTTAATTTCTGAGTGCAAAGCAAAGTCCCTTAATTTAAAATAAATGTACATTTGCTAAACTTCAAAAGTTTTAAAATTTTAAAATCACTAAATAAATAATCTAGGATTTTAAAAATGTTAAAACTAAATAAATAATTTAAAATTCCCCAATCACAACTTAAAATAAAATACCCATTAAAATTTTGCCAAAAATCGTCACCGGTCTTCTCCTCGATCCCGCCTCGAATAATCGCCTGAAACATGAAACTCGAAAAACATTTAACGTGCATCACATAAACATATAAATAATGTAATTTAAATAAATGCATCGCTAAAACTCATTTTAAATTTAAATAAATAAATTAACAATCAAATAAATGCATGGGTTTTACGTGTACTGAATTTTGGGCTCTACAATATGTGCCTATTGTACCGCCTCAATGAACAAAAATAGGACCTCAAAGAAAGATCGTAATTTATGTTGGTTATGATAGTCCATCAATCACTCGATATCTTGAGTCTCAGACAGACGACGTGTTTACATCACGTTTTGTTTATTGTCATTTTAATAAGAAAATCTTCCCAATGATAGGAGGAGAAAAGAAACATATCGAAAAAAAATTACATGGTATACATCATCATTGTTACATCTGGATCAAACTAAACAATGTGAAAGAGATGTACAGCAAATTGTGCATTTGCAAATAATAGCAAATCAAATACCAGATACATTTGCAGACACAAAAGGGGTAACTAAATCATATATACATGTTGTAAATGCACATACTCGAATTTAAATTGCAAAGAAACAAATTAAAGAAACAAATTGAAGACACTCATGATGTCATTAAACGCTGGAAGCGTGGAAGGCCAATCGGTTCCAAGGATAAAAATCTTCGAAAAAGAAAAAACATAGAGAAACACGTTGATCACAAAATAGAGAATGATATTCCTGCAGAAATACATGATGATGAAAAGGTTCTGTTAGAACAAAAAACTGATGAGAATCGTGAAATCTCTAACAATTAAATTAATACAGGAAAAATATGGAACTGAAAATATATAAAAGAAATTGATGAAATATTTTCTTACAATGTGTCCTTTGACATAAAAAATGACAATGAAGATCATGAACCAAAATCTTTTGATAGATGTAAAACTCGACAGGACTGGATAAAATGAAAAGATATCATCCAGGTTGAATTGGATTCGCTAAATAAACGTAACGTTTTTTGACATATAGTCCTTACACCTGAAGGTGTAAAACGTGTTGGGTACAAATGAGTTTTTATTCGAAAGCGAAATTAAAAAAATTAAATAGTAAGATATAAAGTATTGTTTGGGTTTGCAAATTGAACACAGAGAATGTGGAACATTTATTCACAGTCGAATTATACAGAATAGGTCCTTAAACGTTTTAATATGGATAAATCAAATCTTTTAGGTATTCCAATGGTTGTTATATCATTAAACATAGAAAAGGATCCATTCTGTCCATGTGAAAATGATGAAGATATTCTTGGTCCAGAAGTACCATATCTAAGTGCTACCTGTGCCCTTATGCATATTGCAAATTGTACAAGACCTGATATATCTTTTGCTGTAAATTTATTTGCAAGATTTAGCTCATATCCAACAAAGAGACACTGGAACGGCATTAAACATATATTCCGTTATCTACGAGGTACGACAGACTTGGGACTTTTGTATTCAAAAGATACCAATCAAAGTATAATTGGTTATGCTGATGCTGGGTACTTATCTGATCCACGCAAGGCACGTTCCCAAACCGGATATGTATTTACTCGTGGAGTCACTGGAATTTTTTGGCGTTCACAGAAACAAACATTCATAACAACTTTATCAAATCATGTCGAGATTATTGCACTACATGAAGCAAGTCATGAATGTGTGGCTAAAATCAATGACTAAACATATCCAAATCTCATGCGGATTATCATTTGACAAGAAGCATGTGATACTATACGAAAATAACGCTACATGTGTTGCTCAAATTAAAGAGGAATACATAAAAAACGACAGAATTAAACATATTATGATCCCCCTAAGTTCTTCGCATTCACCCAAGAACTTAAGAAAAATAAAGATATTGATATTCGTTACATTCAATCAAGTAAAAACTAATCAGATCTCTTCACAAAGGCACTTCCTACGACAATATTCAGAAAGCATATATATAACATTGTTATGCGCAATCTACGAAATTTGAAAAGAATCGTTCGTGTTAACATGAGTGAGAGTTTACGTGACTGCACTCTTTTTCCCTTACTATGGTTTTTATCCCAATGGGTTTTTCCTAGTAAGATTTTTAACGAGGTAATGAAGACAATCATTGTATCATGATCATCATCACAAGGAAGAGTATTGAAAATAAAGAATTATTGAATGTTGAAAAACAAGAGTTGAAATATTTGAATGTTGAAAATAAGAGTTGTAAATATTGAAAATTAATGTGTGATAATGTATTTATTTTTGGATTATTTCCAAAGAAATTCTATAAATAGGTCTCTCAATTTGTGAAGAAAATCACAATTGAGTAGAGAGAAAATTTTATAAAGTGTGTAGTTTGAATTATTTTGTGAGTGTAAGATTTTTACTTTTTACCGTAAATTTTTACTTTTAACAAGAAGTAATTTTTACTTTTAAAAATTGAATCAATCTCTCTTTATTATATAATATATAATGCATAATATTATTACTTAAAATCAAACTTACACCATAGTGAAAACAAATTTGTGAGATGAGATAGCTCAAAATCTGGCTTCAAATAAATAAAAAAAATTGTATAAATTAAATGGTTTCAATTACAGGACTCCAACTTTCATTTATGTTTTTAAGCAAAAAAATACATATCAAATTATTGCATCTGTATCTTCTAGAACTTGACTAGTGAGAATGCAAGAGTATCTTTTTTCAATTTGATTTATTGTTATCATTTTATTGCAAATAAAAAATCCCCTTGTTTCATCAATTACTCTCAACCATAAATAAAAAATAACGGTTTTTGATATAAATCGTCGCTAATTAGCATTATAATTTTTTTTTTTTAATTTAATAAAAAAAATATTTTTATAATTATTTGTACATATTTTCAAATTCGTAAATAATATATGAAACGATTAAAACTTGCGATAAAATAAGCAAACAAAATTCATGATCTTAACCAACACTCTGAAATTTACAAAAAATTGAAGCTAAAAAACTTACCCCAAATCGAAACTAAAATCGCCTAACAAAAACAATGAAGTGGTGTGGAGGAAAAATAGGCTATTATAGACAATTTGTGACGGTTTTAACTAGCGACGGTTCGGTACACTTTCGCTAAATTAGCTACAATTTATAATAAATCGTCGCTCATTTTTAAATAGCCACGGTTTTGTCAAACACTGTCGCAAAATTTAAAAGTTGTCGCTAACGTATATATTTTTTTTAGTGTTCCTAACAAGGAACTAATTTTTTTGATATGATGTTTATCCAAATTTATCTTTATCTCTGTCTGATATAAATATTTTAGACTCTTTAACATTAAATGTTAAAACTCATGGTTATAATTATACTCCTGGTACAGAAGTAATATGTATATGTTATCGTATTTATTATAAACCATTATTTACACTAAATCTTATGTGTAAAAGAATAGATAAAAAATTAAATGAAACTATTCTTATAAAAACTAATTTTAATAGATCTAATATCACAACTAGAAGATCTATAAAATGAGAAGAAATAGAATTTCCAGAAAACTGGATAATTGAACAAGCTGTTCCTAGAAATCCTATAATAAATAAAGATTTACAACAAGTTATTCAAATTAATGAAGGGTCAAATCAAATACAGTTCCATAATGAACAAAGAAGATTATTATCCTCTTCTGTTTATGTTAGATCAAGATCTAGTCATTGTTTTATTTCACATCTAGATTATATGGTGGATATTGAAAAATGGGGTATATCTCTATTAGTTGAAAAAGAATTTTATTCCCAAAGTCATCAAATAAATTTCAAATTTAATTTTTGGGATTATATTGAGAGTTTTAATAAAACTCTATTTTATGAAAATGAGAAAAGAAAGCATACATGGTTTTTAAAAATCTGTGAAATTGTTTTCCATCATCCAATTCCTAATTGATTTTTAATTTGGTGGAAAATATTTGGTCCATCAGCAAAAATTTTGCCTGAGGTTTTCATAAAACTAATGAATACTCGGTTAAATGTTTCTCCAACTATTACAAAATCATTTTCAGAACATTGGATTGATGGCAAGACTCTATGTCTATTTTTTATAGAATTTGGAATTCCATGGATTTGGAAATGGCAACCAGAATTCGGTTACACTGATGAAGGCATCCCTTGTATATGGAGGGTCAGTTCCACAAAATTTTGGGAAAACTTATTAAGAGATTATCCAGATACTGGTAAGCCTTGTGGCTATGAAACTCTTCAAAAGATTGAGGAGAAAATTTCTTTATATAAGAAAGATTTTCATAATCAATAAGAAAAAGAGAAAGACTCAATGAGTCCATTCAAGATACTGACTCAGAAATATTCTAAGATTTATTAAAAAAAATGATTGAGGTTTATATTGAAGAAATGAAGAAGGATCTTTATAAGAATATTAGATGTTCTGACTCCAAACCGGATAAATCAATGGCAACCGAATCTAGTGAGAATCAATTCATTCATCTCATGCAAATGCAAGATGCACAAGACCCAGAAGAAGATATTCCTAATCTCTCAAATATCAGTGACATTTTTGAAAATTTAAAAAATTCTATAAAAAATAATATTAAAGATGATTAGCACTTTCATCTTTAATAAAGTTGATGAAGTTGGTGGAATAGCACTACAACCCACTACAACCGATGGAATATTTCAAGTTGGTGGTATATCACTGTAGACTTTTTGACTTTTGTAACCATGTTACTATTATCTTTAATAAAGCATTGTACTGTTTATATTTTTAGTTGGAATCCGGAGTTTCATGTTCGGCTCCTCCATCTACTTATAGTTCTATTATGTGTTATTAGGAGAACACGGTCGAGTTTGCTCCCCTCTAATCCTCTCTTGTAAACAATTCTTATTAATAAAAGCTTCCGCTTATTCAATCAAGGCTTCTTATTCCGGTTAAAATTTTGTAAGTTTACTATTTTTATTTTCTATTTTTATTTACATTTTTTAATATTTATATTTCAAAGATTAGCCTGAATGATAGGCTAAATCATTCGTGCTAAATCATACTACCATACTATGACATGATCTATATTATTTGTAACTTGGAATGAAATTGAGATAATAAAATATTTATTTAAATTTTTGGAATTTAATGAAATATAAGAGTCTTTGGTTAGAACATAAGGTAAAAAGATGAACCAGGAAATGGTGAACACAAAGTTCGAGTAACCAAAAAATAATAAATTCATGTTGTAGCCCTTCAGCTTGCTTAGCCGAGAGATGACGTTTAAGGCGTTTATGGGTGATTTTTATGAATTTATGTTTCAAAGGTATTTTGGTAAAATCCTCTGTTGTTTAATTTCTTTGGTATATCTTTCATAAATCTTTTTATCTTTTGTAAAAGTTTCAAATAAGAATCTTATATTCATTATTATTCTGGAATTTAAATGTTTCCTTTTCTTAGCTCAGTTTGAGTTGAAAGTGGTATACAGGCTGGAAACCAATAACCTCCATGTGTGCGAATGCTAGTAAAGACAAATTTAGTAAAACAACGCCACGTATCAGATTCAATTTGATTCCAAGCCTTAGATGGTATCAGAGCCATGGGAATAGTTTGGTTTTTGATTTGACACTTTTATTCAATGAATATATTTGGTATGAAAGAAACTGTTCAAAATAGTTTAAATGAAGAATATGATTTACCTGAGAATTTAGATTTATTGAATAAATGGACTATTCCTAAGATAGAATCTAAAATGATCTATAAGTTAGGAACTTTTGAAAAAATTGGTTTTAAAAAAGTAGTTAAAACTACAGAATCTTCGGTACCTGTTCATAATGAAGAAATGGTAATTAAATTACAAAAAAATAAAGATATTTCATCTTATATGAAAATTATAGATTTATTCATATAGGTTTAATACAAATTGCTTTTAGACCTATAACTTTAGAAGGTTTACCAGAAAGATTTATAACAACTTTAAGTGATGGTAGAAATTTAAATTGGAAACAATCTCTTATGAGAATCATTCAATATAGTCTGTCTCATGGTCATATAATCTTTTTGATAATGAACTTGGAGAAGTTATAACTTCCTTTCTGTTGAGTATTGCTGAAAAAGTGAGTTATTTCAACATATTTTGTAGATAATAGAAGATTTTCATAAAATCCTCTTTGCTTATAAGGACCATATACATATGATGTATTGGTTAAATATCTTTCCATGATAGTCCATGGAGTTTTTTCTCATTGGGTATCTTTTTCTTCTATGAGAAGAATTAATTTAGGATGTTTTGTCTCTATATAAAGAGGAAAATCACCTTCATCATCTTTAATGATGTTAGCATATGATGCTTGAGACTGAGAATCTGTATTACTTCTCTGTTTCTGTTTCAAGAATTCTTGAAATTCATTGTATAATTCATTTTGCTCAGTATTACTGGCAGATGAACTAGATAAGTTCTGAGCTATTAGCCTCTGTTTACCATACTGTGCGTAGTTTTATGAAAATACTTAGTAGGAATTAATCCTTCTTGTATAACATTTAAATATGCACCACTATATATCATAGCAATAAAATTCTTCTTATAAGAATTTTCAATTATTAAGGTAATATTAGTATACCACTTTTAAGATATAATCATACTTAAAACAGATAAATATTTTTGATTAATATCAGGAAATGTAATATCTTGAATATTATCATAACTTTCAGAATTATTGATTGAATTGTTATTATTATTTTCAATAACTGAAATACGATAATTTAAACTATTATTATTGTATTGTAAAATTTTTACTTGCTAGTTGAAGCAATATTTTCCATTTGATCTATTATTGTAGATTTCAAATTTGGGTCCTTAATCATTTTAAGGTTTTCTAAAATATTACTGTTGGTTAAAACATTAATATTTAAATTTTGAAATTGAGACATAAGTTTATAAAATTCATCATTTTTATCATCATTATTATCTATATGATTTATACAAGATTTTCCTTGTATACAATTATTGCATTTTTCTGGATCTGAAGTATTTGATTCAATATCTAAAATTTCTTCTGAATTATATTATTTTGAAGAATTTCCAGACTCACTATCAGAATTATTATTTGAATCCATTATTATTTTAAATAATGTTTCTTTTAGATTTTCATTAATATCTAAATTATTAATTTTGTTTTTAGCCCAACATTGATTAGCATAATGTCCTGACTTTTTACATTTTCTACAAATTATTAATTTGTTATTTTATTTTTCTGCTTTCCGTAAATCACGGATTTCTTTCCTTTTCTTCTTTTTATCTTTTTGTCTTTCAGACAAATGTATTTTCTTCCTATAAGGTCTTTTGTCTTTATCTTTTATTTTCTTCTTACCTTTATTAGGTAGGTCCATACCAAATTGATCACAAAATTTACCTAATTGTTTTTCTCAAGTAAATTTTTTTTTAACTTGATTATATAATTTCAATTCATTACAGAGAGATAAACCCTCTTGAATACAAATACTTATTAATTTTTTATAAGTATAATCTTCATATGGAATATATGTATCATCTTTTCTTAATACTTTTCTAATTCTTTCAGCAAATAGAAAAGGTAATCCATCTATAAACTTAGCTTTCCAAAGACTATTATTACAGTCTGGTATCTCATAAATACGAGATAAAAAGTATCTTTATACCATCTAAAATCAGTAAGTGTTTTACATTTTAGATTGCTTAATAAAGTATGAATTTGATCACTATTATCAGTGAATCTACCAGTGAAATGTTCAATCATTGTCATAATTAAAAAATATACCACATTTTCTAATTGAATATTATTTTCAATTTTTATTTAATTGAAAATATCATCTTTTTGGGATTGATTTAAAAAATTATCCCACCATCCTTTAAGTTGGTCAGTAAATCCTGCTATAATCATTATAGCAATATTTTTATCAGTATTACCTGAAGTTTTACACACAGTACTATACATAAGTATTCTGTGAGCAGTATTATAAATTTGTTTATCACTAACTACATCAATATTCCATTCATAAATACTTTTTTCATTATAACTATTAGAGAAAATATATTCTTGCTCTTCAACAAGAACATCAACGGGAGTAAGTCTATCATAATAATATTTAGATTGAGTAGGTTTTTCTGCTCATTTTATTTTATTAATTTCATCATCAGGAATATTATTATTACCAAACTCTTCATTAAGAGTATTTAAATTAAAATTTTTAAATTTTTCTTCTAATAAATTTTCAAATCAGAAACAGAAGACTTAAATTTAAAATCTTTTATTTTTGATGGGGATTTAATAGAAGAACTTTCAATAGAAACAATATTAGTTTCTGGTTTTTTATATGAAAATCTGGTTTAATTTGATTTATAGCTAAAATGATTTTATCAATACGATCCTTAAGAGAAACAATTTCTTCTACTATTATCATAAGATATAAATTTGTATAATTTTGTTTTTCCAAAATTTGATTAATATGTTTAACAGTAATTTGTAACATATCATTATCAAACAATTTTGAAAAAGCAGTAAAATTTAAAATTTTATTATTCTTTTCTATAATAAAAGATTGTTGAGGAGGATAAACAGATTTTTGAATCTGTCATGAAGAAAGTTTATAATTTCTTTCAAGAATAGAAATATAATCTATATATAATAAATGTTTTATTAAACCAAGAAACAAAATGTATTAATTTATTTTGGTTTTCACAATATTTATAAAATTCTGTGACTATATATTCAAATTCTCACTAGTAGAATTTCCTTGATTTACATCGCGTGTTCAATGAAGTTATAGGTAGCTAATTAACGAAGTAGACGCACGTGAAGTAATAGGTAACCATTTTACTTCGCATTATCACCGAAGACGTATCCAAGAAATTAGCGAAGTCTTTGACCGGAATTAGACTGATTCCGAAGTAAAACAACGTCTTCTACATCGTCAATTTCGTAAAGTGCTGAAGTAATAGCTTCTATATAACTGCATAGTTTATATAGAATGACGAAGTAAATGTGTTGTATAACTTCACAGGTTTTGTATTTTTGTGAAGTAATTGATAAGAACGACTTAAGTGTTATGGAACTAAAAAATATATCTTAAAGCACCCAAGAGAGAAAAATGCACGAAGATATTAAGTTGTGCGGGTGAAAATGAACCAAGGAGGCGGGTTATTTATAGGAAATTTGCCAGTGTTTATTAATTTAAACCGTCGCTAAATAAATCGGCGACGGTTTAACATAAAGCGTCGCTAAGTAGTGACGGTATATGAAAAACAGTCGCTAATTAGCGACGGTGTATAAACTTTCGCCGATTTGTTTAGCGACGGTTGAGAAAATATGTCGCTAATTGCAACAGTTTTATAATTACCGTCGCTAAGTAGCGACAGTTTAAACAACACTATCGCTGATTAGCGACGGTTTTGTGTGAAATCGTTGCTAATCAGCGACGGTTTCAAAATTTTAAATGGGTTGGTCTAACATCATCTTTGTTTTTTGTTTGTAAGTATTTGATATTTTGTTGCTTCACCATTTATATTTAATGACGAAATAGTAAACTTAAAAGACTTTATTTTTTTGTGTTGTATTGAAGTAATTAATAGAAAACGACTTCACAATTATTGATTTGTGGTGAAGTAAATTCTTTCTTTAACTTCGACACAATTTTAATATGACGAGTTATTTTATATTTTATTACTTCATCATTTAAAAAAATTTAATTAAAATTATGGTTCATTTTTTTACTTCACTAAATATAAATTTCAAATATTTTTTAACTTTTAACTTCATCAAAACTACTCTGTCGAAGTAAAATGTTACAAAAAATTAGAAGTGAAGAATGTGTTTTTTAAATTGCGAAGTAAAAAATAATATTTTACTTCGCTGATGTTATAATCGAAGTTGATTGGTATATACTACTTCATAATTAATAATCGCCAAAGTAACGAGTGGCGAAGTAAAAGCCAACAATTCTACTAGTGTCTTCTTCAGAGAAACTTTTAAAATACCAATCTCTGAAAGATTTTCATTTGGGTAAATAAAATTATGCATTGATCTTTGCTCTAGCAAGAGATCCTTTAGTAAAATCAATTTTTGGTCAACAATCCATTAAATAGTAAAATTCATTTATGAAACTGTATCAGTTTCTTTAACTTTTTGAAAGTTACTTTGACGAACAATATTGTTTTGATTAATAATAAAATCTTCTACAGTATGATCTTCAGCAGATTTTATTTTTTCTCGTATCTGAGAAGTAGATGCTCTTGAAGTCTCTGGAATATCCACCATATAATCAATATCAATATATGATTGAACCCTTTAGCGAGTCTGATTATCCTTNTATATAATTGTGTCAATTGAACCGGAAGAAATCATCGTTGTTGTGGTTCGAATTAACAAATTGTCACTATCATTGTTTCCTTAAAAACGTATTTACAAAAATTGATTCCAAGCTCTTTAACACGATTTCTTGCTCATCACTGCAATCGTAAACTGAATCATTCAGGCTTCAAAACAAAGCCAAAAGGCTTGGCTTAAACGGGATTTTTTATAGGATCAAGCACTTTTGTTTTACCAAAAAATATAACAAATAGTAATATACAAATCAAATCTTTTAAAATATACATTATTTTTAGCGTCATGTTTTAATCGTACTAAAAAATATGATGTCAGTAGTAATTGTGTAATTCGATTTTTTTAAACCATATAGCATGTCACGCCCCGTTTCCGAAGCGTCGGTGACATCCGACATTGTTTAACAATTATATTGAAAACAATAAAGCCTCGTATCAAATTAAACCAGTCTTTTTCATAAATAAAGTATTGTCTTACAATGACAATGAAATAAATACATCAGAGTTGCGAAATGCGGAAAACTAAACAAAAGGGATAAAGTGGTTCTTGATCTTGATCATCGTTCACCAACCCCAGAAAGCTTCCTGCTCCTCCTTGTTTATTTGCTCTTCAGTTTTATCTGAAATTTGTAAGGGGTGAGTGTTTTGGGAAACACTCAGCAAGTAGGGGTCGATCGATTCCAAAGATACATATAGAACTTAATTCTTTAAAAATTTCTTTTAACATACTTTCATAACATACTTTCAAAACACAATATTCTTGACATGACACAACAGAAACGAAGCGAATAAAAGACGGAGCTTATCAAATGATTCAGAACAGAACAGAAACAATTCAGGTCATTTCAGAACAGAGAAAACACACTGTTACTCATCTCATTTCCATGGTCAAATTGTCCCCAATATGTTAGTTCTCTAAGGGGTAAGGCCAGAACATGGTTTTATACCCACCAATGGAGGCCAGAACATGGTTTTATACCCACCAATGGGGGCCAGAACAGAACATGGTTTTATACCCACCAATGGGGGCCAGACAGAATTACGATTCTCGTCCCATTTCAAATTCAAATCGTAACAGTGCAACAGAATTCAGAAGTCACAGACAGAACTTTTCAGATGTTCAGATTTCAGAGTTTTCTTACAGACACAGCGGAACCAAGAAATTAGAAGCACAGAAGAGAACACATAATCGATCGAAATTTTAAAATAGAACACACTGATATTTTCGAAAAAGAGACACACCAACATGCATGTCACGTTATTTATTTCAAAGTTTAAAATAGAAATGAAGTACATAACAAAAGCCCACTTACCGTATCTTGAAAGAAGTTTCTTGTTGAAAATCGGGCAGCACTTCGACGCTATTTCAACAACTGTGATCTCTAATTGAGCAGCACTTCGCTTATAACTTCGAGTAGACTGAGTCGTGATTTTGACAGCACTTTGACGCAGTATTGCAACTCTGGACTGCACGAACTTTTCTTCTTTTTCCTTGCTTGAATTGGCCGAGGGTTTTTGTGAAGAGGGGAGAGCCGAAACTTTTGAGAGGTTGAGGGAGAAATTGTGAAGTGCATCTTCTAGCATTGCATGTCATATTTATAGATGAGTCTTGCCCTTTTGTCTCCCCCCTTGGCCGACCCCTTGGAGCACAAGAAATGGCGTAATTGTGATCATTATGGTGGTTCAAAATCTCAAGCACCCTTAATTGTCATTTTGATTTTCTAAAGGGTCATTTCTTGCATCATTAATGTGTCTTAACCTTTAGCTCATCCCTTAGCTTCATCCTTGGTTATCTCAAAGGTTGTTTCTTGCATAATAAGTTTGTCCAATTCCTCGGCTCAACTTCTAGCTCCCTTTTTGGTCTTGTTAGGACAAGCTTGGTTGAGCTTCTTCGAGCTGAAGAATCGCGTCCTTGAGCTGGGGTTTTACACTACCAGTGACAATACTTCAATGGATGCGGTTATTTGCAGCTCAGCTTCATGTTGAATTAATTTCCGAGCTCTGAAGCTACTTTCTCGAGTTATGTTAGCTGAAAATCTAAGTTCATATTTAAGTCTATAGTTAGAATGAAAGTTGTCAAGATTAGTTGAAGCTAAATTTCAAGTTTGTATTTCTTACATTATTTGCTTCGGATCAAAATTTCCGGGTTCTCACATCCCTCCCTCCTTATTGAAAGTTTCATCCTCGAAACTTGCATTAGCTTGATCATTAGAATAGGTGAGGGTATTGTGATCGCATTTTCTCTTCGAGTTCCCAAGTTGCCTCCCTTTCAGTGTGATTTGACCACTGTACTTTGATATAAGGTATTGTCCGGTTTCTTAATACTTGGTCTTTTGAGTCCACTATTCGGGTAGGGACTTCTTCGTATTTGAGTTCTTCGTTGAGGTTTCCCTCGATCATCAGTGGTGCAACTTTGAGTACATGACCCGGGTCTGGGACATACTTCCTCAGCTGTGAGATGTGTAAGACATTATGTATCCTGGACATATCAGGCGGTAAAGCTAGATGGTAGGATAAGGTTCCCACCTTCTCCAGTATTTTGAACGGTCCCACATATCTTGGGTTCAACTTTCCGGACTTACTGAACCGAACTACTCCTTTCATAGGAGAGACTTTGACGTATGCTTTTTCACCAACTTTTAATTCAAACGGTCTTCTTCTCAAATCGGCCCAACTCTTTTGTCTATCTTGGGCTGCCTTAAGTCTTTCTTTGATCACAACTTCTTTGTCAACGGTTATTTGCACAAGTTCTGGTCCGGTAACAGCTTTTTCTCCAACTTCGTCCCAATATAGACGCGATCTACACTTTCTTCCATACAAAGCTTCATACGGAGCCATCTCGATGCTACTGTGATAGCTGTTGTTGTAGGCGAATTCGATCCGGGGTAACTGTTCACTCCAATTTCCAGAAAAATCCAGCGCACATGCCCTCAGCATATCTTCGAGGGTCTGAATTGTCCTTTCGGTTTGGCCATCAGTCTGGGGGTGATAGGCCGTATTGAGAGTAATCTTGGTTCCCATAGCCTTTTGGAAACTCTTCCAAAATTTTGATACAAATCTTGGATCTCTATCAGACAGTATACTTCTCGGGACTCCATGTAGTCTCACTATGTTGTCCATATACAAGGTAGCGAGCTTATCCAGGTTATAAGTCATCCGCACTGGTAAGAAATGTGCAGACTTGGTCAATCTGTCAACGCTTACCCAGATACCATCGTGACCATGCCTAGCTCTTGCAAGCCCTACAACGAAATCCATGGAGATGTTATACCACTTCCCCTCCGGTATTTCCAATGGTTGTAAAAGTCCTCCAGGTCTTTGATGTTCTGCCTTGACTTGTTGACAGGTTAGGCATTTGGAAACAAAGACAGCCACGTCTTTCTTCATTTCATTCCACCAGTAATTGTTCTTCAAGTCTCGGTACATTTTGGTGCTTCCCGGATGTATTGAAAATCTTGATTTATGTGCTTCGGTCATTACTTCTTCTCGAATTCCATCGATATCGGGAACATACAACCGTCCTTTCATCCAAAGGATACCGTTTTCGTCAATTTGAAACTCTGGAAGTTTTCCTTCTTGGATTTGTTCTTTAATTTTAAGGATGGAGGTGTCTTGACTCTGCTTTAATTTGATGGTTTCCCGTAGTCCTGGTCTCGTTGATAGTGAAAATAAGCTTACTTTCCCAAAATTTCTTCGACTCAATGCATCAGCCACCTTATTCGCCTTTCCTGGATGATAATTGATTACCAAATCATAAACCTTTAGAAGGTCCATCCATCTCCTTTGCCTCATATTTAACTCTTTTTGAGTGAAAATGTACTTGAGGCTCTGGTGATCAGTAAATACTTCACATTTTACTCCATAAAGATAGTGCCTCCAGATTTTGAGTGCAAACACAACTGCTGCTAACTCAATGTCATGAGTGGGGTAATTCTGCTCATACGGTTTCAATTGTCGTGAGGCATAAGCAATTACCTGATCCTCTTGCATAAGTAAACACCCTAATCCTCCTTTTGAAGCGTCACTATATACTGTGAAGTCCTTGCCATCTCCAGGAAGGATTAATACTGGTGTAGTTGCGAGTTTTGTTTTCAGGGTTTCAAAACTCTTCTCACATGTTTCATTCCAAATGAACTTTGAGTTCTTCTGAGTAAGTTTAGTAAGAGGAATGGAAATTGACGAAAATCCTTCCACGAATTTTCTATAATAGCCAGCTAAACCAAGAAAACTTCTTAATTCAGTCACTGTCTTTGGGTGTGGCCAATCCTTGATTGCCTCTACTTTCTTTGGGTCTACTGACACTCCAAGTTCGGAAATTATATGGCCTAAGAATGCCACAATCTTTAACCAAAATTCACACTTCTTGAATTTGGCATAGAGTTCTTTCTCACGTAGTGTTTGCAGAGTGAGACGTAGATGTTCTCTATGTTCTTCTTCACTTGGTGAGTATACCAAGATATCATCTATAAAAACAACCACAAACCTGTCGAGGTACGGTTTGAACACTCGATTCATTAGGTCCATGAATGCTGCAGAAGCATTTGTCAGACCAAAGGCATTACTGTGAATTCGTAATGTCCATATCTTGTTCTAAAAGCAGTTTTAGGGATATCTTCTGATTTCACCTTTAACTGATGATATCCTGATCTTAAATAAAGCTTTGAGAAAACTTTGGCTCCTTTTAGCTGATCGAAAAGATCATCTATTCTCGGGAGTGGGTATTTATTCTTTATGGTTATCTTGTTCAACTCCCGGTAATCAATACATAGCCTCATGCTCCCGTCCTTTTTCTTTACGAATAGCACGGGAGCTCCCCACGGGGATACACTTGGGCGAATCTGCTTCTTGTCTAAAAATTCCTGGAGTTGCTCTTTTAACTCCTTCAATTCAGCTGGAGCCATTTGGTATGGTGCCTTCGATATGGGAGCAGCGCCATGGACCAAGTTGATTTCAAATTCTACTTCCCTATTGGGTATCTCACCCGGTAGTTCTTCGGGGAAAACGTCTGGAAATTTTTGAACAATTGGAATATCTTCTAACTTTGGGACTTCTTCTTCCTTGATCTCACTGATCATTGTCAGATAAATTTCTTCCCCTCCTTTTATGGACTTCGAGGCTTGTGAGGCGGATAACAGAGATTTCCTTTCCTTGGATTTTCCGTGGTATATGACTTCTTCTTTAGTCGAAGTCTGAAGTATAATTTCTTTCTTTTGACATTCCACTATGGCATGGTTTTTAGCCAACCAGTCCATTCCAAGAATGATGTCAAACTCAACCATATTGAGTTGAATCAAATCCACTTCGAAAGTTTGTTTGCTGATATCAATTTTACAGTTTCGATACACTTTATGTGTCTCAATTATTGTACTTGTCGGTGTTGCCACCCTTAATGGTTCACTAAGAGTGTCATGTTCAAGTTTAAGCTTTTTAGCAAATCTTCTAGACACAAACGAGTGCGTAGCACCACAATCAAACAAGGCATATGCAGGCATTTCATTGGGTAAAATAGTACCTGCCACCACTTCGTTGGTGTTATCAGCTTCTTCTTAGGTTATTGCGTACACCCGAGCATTAGTCTTGTTTTCATGCTGTTTATTGGGCCCCGTCCCTTTGTCCTTGTTGTCTGGACAATCTTTAATTCTATGACCCACCTTTCCGCACTTAAAACAAGCGCCTGTCTTCCGGTAACATTCTCCAACATGTTTCCGTTGACATGTATCACACCACTTTCCTTCGGTTTTACCAGCACTGCCAGAACTTCCTTTGAAAGACCCACCTGAATCATTTGGTTTCTTAAACTTGGGACCATTCTGAGTAGATTGATTGTTCATAGGCCTTTTGGTCTTGTTTTCTTCCTCGCGTCGCTTGATATCAGTTTCTGCGCTCATTGCAGCGCCCATCAAATCCGCAAAGTTGTTTGGCTTGAATACTGCCAATGCTGACTGAATTCGACTGTTGAGTCCCTTCTTGAAACGATGCATTTTAAAGTTTCATCCGACATGATCGTTGGGACATAAGTTCCCAGATCGTTGAATCGTGAAGTGTACTCCATTACTGACATGTCTGGAGCCTGTTTGAAGCTTTCAAATTCACCCAACTTCTGTAGTGTAAATTCAGCTGGATAGTATTGTTTCAAAAATTCTCTTTTAAAAATCTGCCATGTGATCTCTTCCACTTCTGTCAAAGATGGCGACACAGTTTCCTACCATTTCCTAGCCCGGTCTTCCAAAAACGGTGTTACAACCTCCACTCTCAGTTTTTCAGGTATCTCCAGTAAATGCAATTGTGTTTCGACGTTCTTGATCCAGTTGTGACTGACTTCCGGGTCTGGGTTTCCATCGAAAGTTGGAACTCGATTCCTTCTTAAAGATTCATAATGGTATTTAATTCCACGCGGTTGTGGTTCTTGAGGTGGTTGGATGGCGTTAGCCAATGGGTTCACGAATCCTTGCAACGTCGCAGCTACGATAGTGGCTATTGCCATCATGTCTTCTTGGCTGAGGTTTACTCTCTGAGGTGGTGGTGGATTTTCATTTTGGTTGGCGCCACGAGGTTTACTGTTGTTTCGGGGTGGTCTGCCTGCCATATCCTATAAACATGTATTTTATTAACTTGTTTGCCGCGAAGTATTATTAAAATAATTTCATTAAATTTTTGAAATTCATACAAGCAAAAGTTTCGAAACAAATGGTAAATCAAATAATTCTTAATACAATCAATTTCTAGTCTAGAGTCCTCTCTCTACTCGTCTATAACCTCTCCATCGCCTACTGCCTCGTTAATTTCTTCTTCTATCGGGTGTCCTTCTAGTTGCTCTACGAGTTCTTCCATGTTGATCACTTCATTTTGCAGGTGCTCAATGTAATTCTGCAGTTGTGTGTTGTGATGATCAAGGTTGTTTACTTGATCTTGTAGCTCCTGTATTGTCGATTGGCTTACTTTCTCATTGATTTCTTGATCTGCGATCTGTTCATCCAGACGGCGTTGAGTTTTGAGAAGGCTATCGTTCTGGATTTTGAGGGTAAAAATCCTATCCTGAGCTTTGTTTAACTCTTGTTTGGTGATTTCGTGTCGACGTTCCGACTCTAGATGATAAGCGGCATAACGTCTTACGTCCTCACGTAGTTTCTTCTCTTCTTCCCTGGCCTCACGAAGATCCTCCGTCATGCATACATTATTCCCGTCTAACTGGAAATTATCTCTTTCGAGTTTCTCATTTTTTTCTTTCAGTGTTTTAATTTCTGACTCCTTTTCCTGAAGTTGATTTTGAAGTTCATTTATAATGCGTTGAAGATCCATGTAGTTTTCCTATAAAAACAATTTTATACATAAGATACTTATCAAATTTTCAAATATGCAATAGAAGGATAATAGAAAGTTTCAAAATAATTTGGTACACAAAGTATTTTCTTAGTCACAAATTTTATTACAGCCCAGATATTATACTGCTAATCTAATCGAACATCTCTCCGCCATCACTGTCATTGGTGCTGTCATCTACAGCCACCTCCAGCCACCTCCATCGGTGCTACCTCCTCTTCCTCCATGTTCTCTATCACCAACTGCAGGTAATTATTCTGATCTTGAAGTCTGTCCATGGTGCCATGGAGCTTCGAAATGTACCGATCCTGTCTAGCGTTGTACTCCTCCTGGCGCTGACGGGCCTGAGCAGCACGTCCTCGCTCTATCTCCACTCTATCCAATAAATCCCTGCTAAGTGCAACTAAGCGCGTGATGCGAGCGGAATCGGTCGGTATCTGTAGCAGCTGGCTCTCTGCCAAGTCCAGATGATGAGTCAATCGTTGTACATCGGTCTCCAGTATGAGTCTACTCTCAATAATCTCCTGTTTCTCCAACTTTTCTCTAGCCAGTTGCGCCTTCAGGGTCGCAATGTCTCTAGTCTGATTGTCAATCGTGAGCTGGCGCATGCGAAGGGCAGCCTGAGCACGGGTACGTGGAGCAGCCATTTCCTAGGATAAATCGAAGGCAAAGCATCAGAATCGTATAAAGATTAGAAAGGCACAAATAATAGAAACAAAGTGGTCGTGGAAAAATTTTGATACTAAGAATTGCGAAGCGATTGAAGGGATAGATTTCTGAAGTCTATTTGAAATTTAAGAATCAGATGAAAGTTGGACTCAAATGGAGATGCACTAGGCTTTTGCCAAAATTTGGCTTCGCCAAATTTTGTCTATCAAAATCACAGCGGGATTATGAACCTGGCGGCTCTGATACCACTTAAATGTCACGCCCCGTTTCCGAAGCGTCGGTGACATCCGGCATTGTTTAACAATTATATTGAAAACAATAAAGCCTCGTATCCAATTAAACCAGTCTTTTTCATAAATAAAGTATTGTCTTACAATGACAATGAAATAAATACATCAGAGTTGCGAAATGCGGAAAACTAAACAAAAGGGATAAAGTGGTTCTTGATCTTGATCATCGTTCACCAACCCCAGAAAGCTTCCTGCTCCTCCTTGTTTATTTGCTCTTCAGTTTTATCTGAAATTTGTAAGGGGTGAGTGTTTTGGGAAACACTCAGCAAGTTGGGGTCGATCGATTCCAAAGTTACATATAGAACTTAATTCTTTAAAAATTTCTTTTAACATACTTTCAAAACCCAATATTCTTGACTTGACACAACAGAAACGATGCGAATAAAATACGAAGCTTATCAAATGATTCAGAACAGAACAGAAAAAATTCAGGTCATTTCAGAACAGACAAAACACACTGTTACTCATCTCATTTCCATGGTCAAATTGTCCCCAATATGTTAGTCCTCTAAGGGGTGAGGCCAGAACATGGTTTTATACCCACCAATGGCGGCCAGAACAGAACATGGTTTTATACCCACTAATGGGGGCCAGACAGAATTACAATTCTCGTCCCATTTCAAATTCGGATCGTAACAGTGCAACAGAATTCAGAAGTCACAGACAGAACTTTTCAGATGTTCAGATTTCAGAGTTTTCTTACAGACACAGCGGAACCAAGAAATTCGAAGCACAGAAGAGAACACATAATCGATCGAAATTTTAAAATAGAACACACTGATATCTTCGAAAAAGAGACACACCAACATGCATGTCACGTTATTTATATCAAAGTTTAAAATAGAAATGAATGACATAACAAAAGCCCACTTACCGTATCTTGAAAGAAGTTTCTTGTTGAAAATCGGGCAGCACTTCGACGCTATTTCAACAACTGTGATCTCTAATTGAGCAGCACTTTGATTATCACTTCGAGTAGACTGAGTCGTGATTTTGACAGCACTTTGACGCAGTATTGCAACTCCGGACTGCACGAACTTTTCTTCCTTTTCCTTGCTTGAATTGGCCGAGGGTTTTTGTGAAGAGGGGAGAGCCGAAACTTTTTGAGAGTTTGAGGGAGAAATTGTGAAGTGCATCTCTTAGCATTGCCAGTCATATTTATAGATGAGTCTTGCCCTTTTGTCTCCCCCCTTGGTCGACCCCTTGGAGCACAAGAAATGGCTTAATTGTGATCATTATGGTGGTTCAAAATCTTAAGCACCCTTAATTGTCATCTTGATTTTCTAAAGGGTCATTTCTTGCATCATTAATGTGTCTTAACCTTTAGCTCATCCCTTAGCTTCATCCTTGGTTATCTCAAAGGTTTTTTCTTGCATAATAAGTTTGTCCAATTCCTTGGCTCAACTTCTAGCTCCCTTTTTGGTCTTGTTAGGACAAGCTTGGTTGAGCTTCTTCAAACTGAAGAATCGCGTCCTTGAGCTGGGGTTTTACACTACCAGTGACAATACTTCAATGGATGCGGTTATTTGCAGCTCAGCTTCATGTTGAATTAATTTCCGAGCTCTGAAGCTACTTTCCCGAGTTATGTTAGCTGAAAATCTAAGTTCATATTTAAGTCTATAGTTAGAATGAAAGTTGTTAAGATTAGTTGAAGCTAAATTTCAAGTTTGTATTTCTTACATTATTTGTTTCGGATTAAAATTTCCGGGTTCTCACATAGCAGTCCAAGAATCACATTTTTATCGTGCTCTAATGGGGACAATTATGTCTATTTAACAATCCATGCCCAATAATTTTACTCCAACAATTAATGAGAATCCAATACATAACATTTACTTTGATATCAATTATAAGATCAAATATTTGTCATTTGACAAAAAGTTGTAAATAATTATAATACAAATTTTAGGATAGAGTATTTGTTACTTTATCAAAAAATATAGTTGATGATAAATGTGTCATCCAAATATTTTAAACCAAATGTAACTCAAATATTATGTTTTAATTGCTCTCCAAGCTGACACAATCATTCGTACCCAAACTGTTTACTTTCGAGTGGAAATTCTTCGTGTCTTTAGTTTGAGGTTTTTAATTTCAATTTTATTGTTTACGGTACAATGTCGACTTGTAGAATAATAAGAGGAATGTTAGACGTCCATCTTTGTTAAACATAATATTGGATTCAACTAATATTAAATCAATATTAATATTGAAGTTGTTTTTCCAAATTGAAATTAATGAATACTTATTCTGAATAAAATTTACCCTTACTAGCTACAGCTTCGTAGATGGGCCTCTTATTTCCATTGGGGCCCTAGAGAGAGGAATTGGGTAGTAGAGCGGAAAAAAGATTGATTACGTTATTAATATGTATGTAAACTTTTTCCATTCTTTTGCCAACATAAAAACTAGAAGAATTCTGTTTAAGCGGTTATTTAAAATTTTACCCTTATTATTTGTTTATAATACAAATGTTTTGAATATCATATATTATCATCATTTATCTATTTCCTACAAATAAATTTTGAAAAAATTCACATAAACTGAACAAAAGTTCAATGCATTCTATTAGTTGAGATACAAACATAAACTTTGCCATATTTTACTTTTGTTGTTGAATTTTGCATATGATATGCTTAACTTGTTTTACAGAACGTAAATTCTAAAATCCAACTTATTTTGCAATAAGAGTGTTTGTGCTAAAATTAATTTTTTGCCCTCATATGACAAACCCATGAAATGTTGACGATAATGATGAAATGAACTAAATTTATTTTGGCTCAAATAATGTGACATGCTGAAGAGCATAACTGCAAAGAAGTCAGATTGAACAAAAAGAAAGGATTGACCTGAAGAGGAGAACATCTCAAACAATCAACAAATTTGAAAACACTCTACAAATTTCAATAGTTTCCGCCCAAGAATTTTCAGTCTTTTTATTAGATTTCCAAGTATTACATAATTTCCTTTCGGATTAAAGCAAAGTTTGCTATATTTGTATGCTTTGTGAATTCCTACAATTTATTGTAACTATAAATCATGCCAGGAGTTTATTCCCACAATTTCCAGTGTCATTTCTTTTAATTTCTTTGTTTTTGGTAAGCTTATTAGTTAGGAGATTAGAACTACAATCAAATTTAGGATTCACGTCATTTGAATAGTTATAAGTCAGCTTTTTTACATTTTTACTCAAGTTGGCGATCGACACTTGACACGCCTGCCAAATACAAGAGGAAATTTTGAGAAACAAAGGGGAGCAAAGTCCACCAGACATTGAGGAACCTTTGTTGAATTGATTGTACAAGAATTTTCTGTCCAAGACGTGGTTGAACGAATTTCAGGTTAACCACATGGCCATGTTGTGTTCAAGGAAATTCACGAGCCTCAAATGAATGCCAGAGAAAATAACACAAGAGAGATAGAGAAAGTATCAAAGCTTCTGGTCGATGGTATCCTGGCTAGTGTGAACGAAATTGAGTCAAACGTTCTGATCTATGAGGGCAAATCATGGAAGTAACCATCCCAAGAAAGAGGATAGGGATGACAACGGGGCAACACATGGCAGGGCGGGGCGGGGCGAGGACGGGTTTGCCATCCCCATCCCCGCCCCCATACTCGTCCCCATCCCAGGCCGGGTTCAGAGAATCTCCGAATCTATACATGCGATAATCAAATCATCATCTCTATCCACATCTCTGTCCCAAACCTCGATTCAAAAATAGTAATGGGGTAGGGGCAAAGGCGGGTTGAGATTCCCCGACCCCGAACTTATTTTTATTAATATTATCGAGACAGGTTCGGAGATGGGGATAGTATACCATGACCTGTCCCAAACTATTTCCGAGATTCAAAAAAATCTCAAAACTCGAACTTGAACACGAAATTTGTCCCCAAACCTGTCCCGTTTTGGTTTTTCCCCGTAGGGCCTCTAACCCACAGGGAAAATTGTCATCCCTAGCTAGAGGTGGAACAAAGTTCAGGGTATTCTCATGTAGGTGACATCCACCGCCCAATCTCAAAACTCATTGGTCATGATGAAAAGTACACACCACCTCAGAGAAGAGAAGAAGATTTAGAAAAAGAAATCCATCCATCAAGGGACAGAAAAAACAAATGATAAAAAAGTGAGTCAGGAAAGTAACCAAATCTAAAACTAGCATTTTTCAAAAATAGTATAAATATCTTAAATCCTCTCGAAACCACTCATAAGCATAAAAGTCATAAAATATTTAAAATTCTGTAAATCATAATAGTTTGGAAAAAATAGCAATGATTCTCGGGTTATGTGCCCCATCAGTCCCACCAGTTCAACCATCAAGTCCTCCCATATCAACATAATAATCCTCACTTGCATCATTCACGCCTAGTAAGTCTAATGACTCAGCAAACCTTAACCATTATAACAAGTAATACGTATACATCCACATGCAACAGTGAAAATACTTTTAATAAAATAGCTTTAATCATGAACTTGCATAACTTTAAAACCTTTTTTCTTTCATCATATAATTATGCATATACATTTTCTTTAGGGTGAATTCCGTTTATTAATTGTGACTTTCATATCATCTGTTTGTCGATTGATCAATCTTACGTATTACCATGGTACCAGGCGACAGGAACATCAGCGACACTCTCACCCGTCAAGTTTTCCTTGGCCTTACATGTCATCGTGTCATTTTGTATTCGTATTCGTGTTCGTATTAGTCACAATCAAATCACCTTCTTCAAAACATTTTATCATATCCATCACTTATAAAAATTCATGCATGTAACATTTTCTTTAAACCAAGCATGCAACTTGTTCTTTAACATTTTACAATTTTCATCAGAAAATTTGATCAAGCAAAACTTGCAATGTATAATCATCGGTAAAACGTCATTAAAATTAAAGCTTGATATAATCTCAAGTACACGATGCCAAGTAATAATATAGTGTACACGAGTACGAGTATCGTTCCTCCAGAAACTGTATTTCACGATTATTATTTCCACTTATTAAACTTTTAGCGACGATGATTTGATTGGTTACTTACTACTAGATGTTGAAATAAACGATTACAAAATAATTCAAAACTTAAATGATGAAACTGATAAACTAAAATGATTAATTAAGGTTATGTGATAAATGAATTTGTTGGAAATCTTGGTTCACCTACTCCTTGTTCATATACTTAATTCGTTTGACAATGATCCAGGCTTACGACAGGATTTCCTACACAATTGAACACACCTTCTCGAGTTATTCCAAAAACTAATTTAACTCAGTGAAGTAATTAAATTTCTTTAATTATATATCAAAGTTTAATTGCACGTCGCTCTATTAAATCCCCTAGCTTTCGACCTTCTAGACTATGACTATCGGCGTGTATTCAACTTCATATCTCTATGCAAATTGTAAATCACGAACTATGCTACTTGAAACGTCCACTACTAATTTTTTTTAAATATAAACATAAGCTCAAAACTTACTAATTAAAATAACTTAACATTTTCATAAATCATAATAATTTAACATTTGAAATCTCAAGTGCATAAAAATCTCTAAATCGTCAACTAACCAAAAATCATACGTCGACCTTTTAAAAAGATCAACTAACATCAAAATAAAGTATAAAAATATCTACTAAATTCTTTAACAATAATCTTTTAAATCTTTCATCTACCAAGCTAATGCAGAAAATAAATGTCCCTAGGGAGTGTACTGCCGCACTCGATCCACTCAAGGGTCAATGTCTCCTTCAAATCCTGCAACATTCAAACCTAGTGAGTCTAATGACTGAGCATGTTCTAAACATGAGTAACAAATAATACATATATAAGCACATACATTAAACCATACTTTTATTTAAAATAACTTTTAAGCATAAATAAATCGTAAATCATAAAATCGTAAAGTTCAATCCTTTATCATTTTGGGTGAAGTTTGATCCTCGAAAGTGACTAGCATTTTATCCTCTGGTCGACTAATCAGTCTTCATCTCAAAATGGCCCATGGGGACGGGCACTAGGCACCGCCATGGAAATACGATCGTCGGGCTGCTTCTGGGGTCTTCTCCGTCACGACATTCCCATAAAATTGTAAGTTCACCGTTGTTTCTTAAAACGAATCCCCCACATATCCTCTATCCTTTGTCACAGTCAATTCACATCTCTAAAAATATTTTCTTTTTCTTTTTAAAGTATGAAATATCATGACTTTCAATATAACGTACCGTACTTTAAAACTACTTAAAATTTGCGGAAAATAAATTTTTTTCCTTAAATAAGTAATAATCTCTAAAAAAATGCAACATAAATAAGATGCTTGACTAAATAATTGAAATATAAAGGAGTACAAACTATTTCTGTGTCATCAATGTCACAATCAAAATGAACTTGCAAAAAGTACTTGTTTAAACAACATGAAGTAATTTCATCAAAATCAGAGTAAATGAATTTAACATGCATAAAATTCTTGAAACTAAAGCGGTCCTCGGGTTAGGCCTCCGCACAGTCCGAGCCAACTCACGGGTCCCCACCTCCAGCCTCCTGGTACTCGTCCTCATCTGCATCGATCAAGTCTAGTGAGTCTAAAGACTCAACATGTATAAACTGAGAATATCAAGTAATACATAATAAACCCACATTCATTTTAAAGTAGCACATACATACTTAAACTCTGAATATACTTACATAAACATAGACGTGCCATCATTTCATAAACTTTTTCATAAACGTGCTTGCATCATGCATACTTAAACATGCATAATAATCATCATTTTGCGTGGAGATATGTTTCAAAGCAAGTGACCCATAACATAATGCGTCTGATCAGACTAAACCATAGTACTGGGCTGGCAGGGATCATCACAGCCTTTCGACCGAACGTCCACTCCCACATACATAATATCCTCAGTCATGCTTTACCGAGTGGATTGGTCCCTGGTCATGCTTTACCGGGTTGGAGAGGTAGCCAGACACGTTCTCCGGCTTCCAAACCCGTAACATAATTGGTCACAAGACAATTCGCATACCTCAAAACATAAAACTTTTTTTTTTATTTTTTGCACGTCGGACATACTTACATAGTGTTGAGGGCTTCATTGGATCTCGCTTGGGCTACTTCTGCACATAATAACACATTATTCATGCAACTTAAATTCCATAACTTAACCGTACTCACTACCGAAGTAATTAAATAACTTATGAATTTCTAGACCACTCGGGACTTGACCATGTTTAATCATCATACCAGCGCCGCAGCGGCAGCGCCGCATTGCCCGAACTGCGAAACATTTTCCCAAAAATGACTCTTGATGCAAACTCTAAGCCACGTCCAACTGACTCGAACCAACCATGGACTAACCCCCCTCACCACCCATAGGACTCTACCTACTCACTCACGGCCATAGCACCAAAATTCCCCAAACAATGACACGCAAGCACAATGCGTCACAATCCCATAAACCCGAAATTCGACATAATTCGCTTCCATACGACTTTTATTGTAACCAAACCCTTACCGACCCAAAATGAAACATCAAATGACGTCTGATCACAACACACGAAATGCCTAAATGCATCAGTGACCACCCGACAGTTCCCAACGAAGCCTGCAACCAATAAACCTCAAGAAAACATGAAGAACACATTTTGATATCATCACAGTTTGAGCAGTCACACGATAATGATCATAACTCACTCGTCTCTTGTCCAAAAATTACGAATTTACTGTCAATTTGAAGATATTGAAAAGTAATAAGTTTTATATGTTGAAAGTTTTTCTAGAAAACCGATCAGAAATTCTCAGGATTCGAAATGACCGCTGATTCGGTTTTTGAGATCTAAAAGTTGTTCCAAAATCGTTTCAAGCATCATTGCTCAAACTTTGCATAACATATCCAGATTTGTAAACACAATAAGCATCAAAATATTTACTATGACGAGATCGATGAGAAAAAATGAAAGATTATACATGCCTTGATGATATATACTCACAATACGACGAATATCGAAGCGAGGAGATGCGAGAACCGATCTTGGACGACTTGTGGCATGTTTCTTGCTACTAATCAAACGTTAGGCTGCTGAAAAATCGTAGGGAAAAGGGGTTGGCTGCTGGAGGACTCAAGAACCCTAGTTTTTCCTTTCAAAAAGAAAATCACGAAGAATGTGTGTGTGTCGATGAGTGTGTGTGTTATAACGTGTCAGTGTGTGTTTGTGTGTGTGCGTGAGTTTAAAGGCTCTTTTTTTACTTTTAATTAACTTAATTAAATGGCTAAACTATTAATTAAGCAAAATAATTAAGCCCACAAAGTTTATATTATAAACCATAAGTTAAAGAATTAACTCCTAATTTTCGAAAATTTAAAATAAAATGCTAAAAAATTTTAATTTCATCTAATAAATTAAATTAAGCTTTAAAATGCTTTCAGAAATCATTTAAATACCAATTTTCTTGACTTGAAATAAAATACCACATTATTAATAAATCGCCTAAATCGTCATCGGTCTCTTTTCTCGATCCCGCATCGAATATTCGTCTGAAACATTAAACACAAGAAAATGTTTTAACGTGCATCAAATAAACATGTAATAATTTAAAATAATGCAAATCATAAATCATGCATTGTTAAAATCATTTTAAAATTAAATAAACAATTTAACAATTTATTAAATAAATGTGTTTACATGTACTGATTTTGGGCTCTACAATAACTCTCCCACTTAAATAAATTTTGCCCACGAAATTAAATCTTACCAAACAACTCTGGTTAGCGATCAGCAAGATTCGACAGTAGAGCTACACGAAAGATTTGCCATATACTTCCTCAGCACACATTGTGTACTTCGGCCAGATTCGACGGTAGAGCTACACGATAAGCAAGTGTCCCAACCCTGTCAAAAATTTCGAATGGCCCAATGAATCTCGGACTCAGCTTGCCTCTCTTCCCAAACCTCATAACACCCTTCATGGGTGCTATCTTCACGAATACGTGATCTCCTACAACAAATTAGAGATCCCTTCTTCTCTTGTCAGCATAACTCTTTTGGCGATTCTGGCGGTCTTCATCTTGTCTCGGATCTTGACCACTACGACTGCAGTCTGCTGAACAATATCTGGGCCAATTTCTGATCTCTCACAGAATTCATCCCAATGAATCGGCGAACTACACTTCCTTCCATACAGTGCATCGTATGGGGCCATACCTATAGATGATTGAAAGCTGTTGTTGTAGGTAAACTCCACTAGGGGTAGTTTCGATTCTCAATTCCCATGGAAATCGATCACACATGCTTGCAACAAATCTTCCAATATCTGAATCACTCGCTCAGACTGGCCATTTTTCTAAGGGTGGAATGCTGTACTGAATAGCAACTTTGTCCCCATATCCGCATGTAAATTCTTCCAAAAGGACGATGTGAATCTTGGGTCTCTGTTAGACACAATAGAAATTGGGATCTCGTGCAATCGGATTATCTCTCGGATATAGTGCTCTGCATACTGAGTCATGGAGAAAGTTTTCTTCACTGGTAAGAAGTGATCTGATTTAGTAAATCGGTCCACTAAAACCCAAATGGCATTAGATCCTCTGATTGACCTCGGCAATCCAACAATGAAATACATGGTGATATTGTCCCATTTCCACTCGGAAATAGGGAGCGGCTTAAGCATCCTTGCTGGCTTCTGATGCTCTGCTTTCACTTGATGACAGGTGAGATATTCAGATACAAATCGGCGAATTTCCCGCTTCATCCTTGTCCACCAATACAGCATCTGTAAGTCCTTGTACATCTTGGCACCCTCTGGATGGATGAAATACGGAGATGTATGAGCCTCTGTCAAAATATCCTTTCTGATCGAATCAACACTAGGCACCCACATCCTTCCTCTGTACCTCACAATACCATCAGACACTGCGTAGAGTACACTGTCCTTGGCTTCATCCTTAAGTCTCCATTTCTATAACTGTTCTTCTGATGGCTGACATCTACCGATTCGGTCTATCAAAGAAGTCTGGAGTGTCAGATTAAAGAACTTGGAAGCTTTGCCCTTAGGATAAACTTCTAGGACAAACCTCTGAATTTCTAACTGAAGAGATCTCTGTGCTGACAGCTGTGCTACGACTTCTACTTTCCTACTCAAAGCATCAGCCACAACATTAGCTTTCCCTGGATGGTAGCTTATTTCACAATCGTAGTCTTTTACTAACTCCAACCACCGTCTTGGTCTCATGTTCAGCTCTTTCTGCGTAAAAAAATACTTGAAACTCTCGTGATCAGTGAATATCTGGTATTTCTCGCCGTACAAATAATGTCTTCATTTCTTCAACACAAATACAACGTTAGCTAACTCGAGATCATGAGTCGTGTAGTTCTTCTCATGCACTTCCAACTCTTTGGAGGCATATTCAATAACCCGAATATGCTGCATCAATACTACGTATAAACCAAGCTTAGAAGCATCAGTGTATAAAAAAAAATTGCCTTGTCCTGATGGCATGGCTAAACCTGGCGCTGTGATAAGAGCTTGCTTCAAAGTATCGAAGCTATTCTTACATTCTTCAATCCATACAAATTTAGCATTTTTCTTAGTCAATGAAGTGAGTGAAAACCCCTGAATAAATTTCCTTTAGTAGCCTGCCAAGCCTAGGAAACTACGGATCTCTGACATGTTCTTCGGCTCAACCCAGTCTTTTACTGCTGCCACTTTAGCTGGATCCGCCTCAATGCCACTGCTAGATATGATATTTCCCAAAAATGCTACTTTCTGCAACCAGAATTCACACTTACTGAATTTTGCAAACAACTTGTGACTTTGCAAGACTTGCAAAACTGTACTCAAATGTTGACTGTGTTTCACATGGCTCTTCGAGTATATAAGAATGTCGTCAATGAATACTGTAACGAACTGATCTAAGTAGGGCTGAAATAATCGATTCATTAGGTCCATAAAAATCGTTGGAGCATTCGTCAGTCCAAATGGCATCACCAAGAACTCGTAGTGCCCATATCTAGTTCTGAAGGCTGTCTTAGGAACATCTGCATCCTTACCTTCAGTTGATGATACCCAAAACGTTGATCTATCTTAGAGAACACTGTAGCTCCCTGCAACTGATCGAATAGGTCATCGATCCTTGTAATGGGTATTTGTTCTTGATCGTTACCTTGTTCAATTCTCGGTAATCGATACACAACCTCATGCTTCCATATTTCTTCTTTACGAAGAGCACTGGTGCACCCCATGGTGAGAAACTAGGGCTGATGAATTCTTTGTCTAGGAGCTCTTGAATTTGCTGTTTGAGCTCTAACATCTCTACTGGAAACAAACGGTACGGTGCCTTATAGATTGGCACAGTGCCTGGCACAAGGTCAATGGTGAACTCAACCTCTCTCTCTGGTGGAAGGCCTGTGACGTCGTCGGGAAAAACATCAGGAAAGTTTCTGTCAACTGGTACATCAGATATCGACGCGGTGGGTGCGTCAGGTGTTGAAATAATGCTTCAGGTGTTGAAATAATACTGGCCAAGAATGCTTGACACCCCTTATGTATAAGTCTCTGTGCCTGTATGCAAGATATCATATGAGGTAAACTTTTCCACCTGTCCAGCTCAAAAAAAAATTGCTTCATGCCCAATGGTCTTACCAACACTGATCTTCTCTGAAAGTCAATTAGAACTCTGTTCTTCATCAGCTAGTCCGTCCTCAAGGTAATATCAAACTCTGGCATTGGCAACACAACCAGATCGGCGTAAACTAGGTGGCCCTGTAGTTCAAGATCGATATCTATGACTATGCTAGTAGCTGATAACTCTTCCCCTGATGGGACTGTCACGGAGTAGCTCACGTCAAGTCCAATGGACTGTCTGACATCCAAATAATTAGCGAACGTCTCTGAGATAAAATAGTGATTGTCCTCGGAATCTAACAAGGCCTTCATGGTTACTCTCTTTATGAATATATTTCCCGAGGAACGTGAGCACAACACACAAACTTATACTCAAAAATACTAATATTAACTTCATGCATAGTTGGAAATCTCTATCCAAAGTCTCCAAAATACGAAAACAATATACTATTATTCCCAAGTAAAATTCCAAGCATGAATGACAAAAATAATTCGGTGTTGAATTAAATATATTACCAGTCAGTAGAGTCGTGTCTGGGTTGACCTCCTTGGCGTGCATGGCGAACATTCTCCCCTGGGTCGGCTTCCTCCACTGAGGGCAGTCCTTTAGCATGTTATCACTGGTTCCACACTTGAAGCATTTGCCCGAACCCCATAAGCACTATCCCATATGATGACGGTTCCATTTCGGGCATGCTGGATACTCACCAGGCTTCTAAGGATCCTTCTTTTGCTGAATAGAACCTTTGCCTTTCAGTGGTCCTTGAAACGACCTCTTTCCCTGATGTCCCTGGAAATGTCTCTTAAATTGTTGTTACTGTGAGTGATGATGCTGGGGTGCCTGATAGGGCCTCTTGCCCTGCCTATCATTCTCAATATCCCTCTGGTCCTGCTCTGCCGCCAAGGCTTTCGACACGACAATAGCATAAGTGGTAGGAACAACAACTCTAATATCACGGCGCAAGACTGGCCGTAATCCATCAATGAAATGCCTCAGCTTTTCCCGGACATCATTCGCAATTAGGGGCATGAAGTGACACCCCTTCTCAAACTTTGCTATACTGTTGTCTCCCTGTCGCAAAGTCATACACTCTCTGGTCAGGCGGGAGTGTACTTCCTCAGTGAAGTACTTGAAATATAAGACCTCCTTAAACCAAGTCCAAGTCAGGGTCTGCAAATTTACTGATACAGACGCACTTTCCCACCACAATCTAGTGTCCCCTGTCAACAGAAAAGTGGCACATCTGACTCTGTCTGCATCCGGCAGCTCCATAAAAGTGAATATCACCTCGATGGACTTACTCCATCCCTTAGCTATCATCGGGTCAGCAGTACCCGAGAACTCCTTTGGATCCATTCTCTTGAATCTTTCATATACCGCCTCGGGCCTGGGCCTCGCTCCCGTATCTACTCCAGCATTGTTCCCCGCAAACTGTGCGAAGAATTGTGTCATCCCTGCAAGCATCTGTGCCTGCATATCTGGCGGTGAACGAGGAGGAGTGTCCCTCTCCCTTTCCCGAGCCTCTCTATCCTCTTCACCTGCTCCACGTGCGATCATATGTGCAGGAGGCATACTGTTCCAAAATTTACCCAATACGTAAACCAACATGCAAGAACATAATATCCATATCATAAGATGAACGTAAATCAAAATTAAACATGTACAAGTTGAAATCGTGACCTTGAAGCTTACTACATGAAAGAATTTTAAAATTTTAAAACTTACAGACTTGAGGCGTGACTTCGTGAGCTTCTTGCAACCGGCAGTAGGCATAACCCTTTACAAAAACACCGTTCTGATACCAACTGAACGTACCGTACTTTAAAACTACTTAAAATTTGCTGAAAATAAAATTTTTTTATTAATTAAATAAGTAATAATCTCTCAAAATGCAATATAAATAAGATGCTTGACTAAATATTTGAAATATAAACGAGTACAAACTATTTCCGTGTCATCAATGTCACAATCAAAATTGAAACGACCCTAAATTCAAATTAATTTTAATTTACACTATTTTTTTTTTGGTAAAGTCATGCATAATTATTTCATTATAAATAAACAAGCATAAATAATCAAATAAACAAAATTTTATGTCATCGATAATCATTCATGAAGAATAAGTAAAATAAGCATTAAAAGGCTAAATTTTAGCTCAATAATTCTAGCATCCTAACGATCTATAAATAAAAGCGATAATCCATAAAATCATCAAAAGTCTTTATAATATGCGGAATTTCTAGGTCCTCGGGTATGCACTGCGCCATCCAGATAACTCGATAGTCCGCACATCAAGACTCAACATCATCATTACCTGTAACCATTCAAACCTAGTGAGTCTAATGACTCAGCATGCTCAAAAATCATATAGCAAGTACATAACTTTACAATCACATGCATAAAAATTACTTTTACTAAAAATAGATTTTTCTATGCAATCGTGAAACTTTCAAAATATGCAACTTTTGAATTCATGCTTAAATATGAACCTTTTCTTTTTAAAATTATCTATTTTATGTGAAATCCGCTCCTCGAAAGTGACAGTTTTTATTCGATTGATTAATCTATAAACCATAGTACTAGGCCGCCGGGTTCAACGTCCACGTTTTCGACGATCCCACCGACTATCATAAACATAACTTCACCGTTCACGTTTTCAACGGATCCGTTATCATTGAGATTCACGCCCACGTTTTCGACGGTTCATTCCCTTTCGTTATTGCAAGTTCACCGTTCACGTTTTCAACGGATCCCTTACTACCTTTTCGTCACGATCAATTCACATTCTTCAAAAATATTTCCTTTTACCTTTTAATTTCATAAAACATTCATGACTTTCCATATTCTTTAATATTCTCAAAAATGGCTTATATCATTCGTATACATCGAAATTGCTAAAAATAGCACATACATGCAAATACGTTAAAACTTCTAAAAATAGCATATATCATGCATATACTTTAAAATTTCTAAAAATAACATTTAACATGATTTGGAATTGTTTTAGGAAGTTGCAAACCACCCTCAACTTCCTCGAACGGATCGCACACGTTTCAACGCTATACGTATCCGGACGACCCTAGAATTTGACTCAAGTAGAAAACCCGATTTTAAAACTTTAAAAATACCAAAAAATATCCAGTAGCTTGCTGGAAATTTAATCTTAGGTCCTACGTTTCAAAAACGACTCAATTCGATTACCAAATGGATCATTTACCACCGTTTTCACGTTTCCGGTAAAACAAATGACCAAACTATCCTCCCGACTCGAACAACCCAAAGAACAAACCGTTATTAACATCCTAAGACTCAATATAAGTTGATGGAAGTCCCCAAACCCAAGCCAAAACCGAAACAAGGATTAAGAATTTAACCTAGGCTCACTTCGCTCCTATTTTGACACGTTAGAGCAATTTACGACCCCGAACGGACCACGGCTCGAAAAGACCCCAAACCAAGCCCAAGAACCACTCCTTAAATACTAAATAAGACCATGAACAGGCGATTTTGGACATAGACCAGATGACCTAAGCCCTGAATCTCGTGCGCTAGAAGCCCACAAAACGCATCCTCACACTCACCTTGGCTCCCTCGCGCACCAGCTGATGTCCCAGCCCTTGGCTTGACTTTTGGCTCACACCAGCACCTCACCACGTCCCTAAGGCACATCCCTAGCCACTGGACCAGCCCTTAAACAAACCTCTTAGCCCTAGGAACCCCCATGTCCCAAAACAAGCCAACATGCACACCCTAAGGAGTCACGGCCGTTGTGCTTCACCAGCTCGTTCCAGCCCATGCCGAACCCCTCATAGACCTTCTTAGGACCCTAAAACAATCCTCCAGACCATGGCTAGGACCCCATGCAGCCCCCTTGACCGATGGAGCCCCAAGCCCGAACCCTTCTTCCTCTCGGCCTCATGAGATCGTGTGCAGGGACAGAAGCCCCATGCTGCAGTTTGACTCATCTATTGTGCTTACAACCCTCTTCCTAATCGTCTAGACTAGCCCTTGCTTATCTTGGTTTGCATCCTTCCCTGAAAAATTTAATAAACATAAAAAATCTTTATGAAAACATGAGATGCACATGTAGGAAATTGAAACCACCACTTTTATAAATTTTTCAGACACATCAGTCATACATACAATAATATAGATTGAATGGTGCTTGAAAATAGGTTTGAAAACATGCCTTGATCTTTTATTCTTAAGAAATACGGTAGACGGCGCAACGAGAGACGAATGGGGTGCGGATTTTTTCCTTCCTTCCTCTCCCCAATAGTTCGGCCACCTCTAGGACTCTAGTGTGTGTTAGTGTGTGCTGCCGAGTGAGGGAGACGTGGGGTTTTGTGGAGAGTTTGGGGTAGGATTCTATTTAATTACTCTTAGTGGGCTTAAGTTTGCTTAATGGGCCATAATTACTTAATTAAAACTTTGCTAATCTAGGCCCAATAAAAGAATTAATTAAATATTTAATTAATCTTACTAAAAAGTCCCAACAATATTTAAAAATATTTGTTGCTACTCATTTTTAGTATCATATGCCTGAAACTGCTCGTTTTCTTCATAAAAGTTCGTTATCGATTAAATCTGTCCCTTAATATAAATAGATTTGCCGCTTTCCTAATTTGTACTTACTAACTATAGAGTTTCTATGTATAACTTTCTAAAAGTAGAAACTTTATCAAAATCGTCCCCGGTTTCCTCGTCTTTTCCGTACATCACGTATTCGACTACAGAATGTTAACATTCATAACATTCGATTAAATAATCATTAAACCATGCTCATACTTAAACATGCTTGAGAACACACATTTAAGTAAATTCAAATTAATTTTCAAGCATGCATGTGGTTAGTGTTTCAGGTTTTCGGGCGTTACAATTCTCCCCCTCTTAAATAGAATTTTTTCCTCGAAATTAGTCTTGATTATTGAAAAGTTTAGGCTCCCTCATTCACTTCATACTTAATCTGATTGGCTTAAGTTTTTGCATCCTATCACACTTGCGCTACTGATCCTTATACATATTCACGCTTCCAAGATGAATGGAGTACGGGGTGTTATGATTTTCCTTCATAACAACCTCTCTCAGTGAATCTCCACTAGGAACCTAGAGTCGTTCTCAAAAATTATCACACTTAGCTCTCTTAATTTCCGGAGATAGAATTTCAACCTTTAAAGTTTCTAACTTTCTTCATTTCGGTCCTTAAAATCTCGAAAACTGCATCTCTTTCCCAATAAATTTTCAAGCTCAATTAATTTAGGCTATAAACTTCTCGAAATTCATTGTTTGATCCCTAAATTTTTGATTTCTTTACAATCGACATCCCAAATTTCATTCCTCCATTCTTAAGGCCAAAAATTATTAATTTGGTTCAATTTATTCATTTGCTTTATTAAAGCTTATATTTTATGCTCAATTTCTACAGTTTTCAATGTCATCTCTTAAATCCAGCTCAAGTAGGGCATGCAACCTATTTTCCTCTAAGTTCCTCATTTTCCTAATCAATTCCGATAATTAATATTTCATGTATAAAAGCAATGTAAAATCATTAAATTCGTGTCTGGCTCTGCTTCAGCCTCCTTCGCATGAATGACATATGCCCTACCAGTTGCTGGTGCCTGTAGCTTAGGGCAATTGCGGGAAATATGTCCTTGCTATCAACATTTGAAGCACCTCCCAGAGAACCATAGACACTTGCCATAATGGTGGTGTTTGCATTCCTTGCACAAAGGTTTCACATCATTCTTTTGCGCTCTCGTTTCTGCTGACCCTGACCCTTGCTAGCCTCCATAAAAGGCTTCTTATTCTACTGATTCTATTGTTGGGAATGGTTCTTCTTGCGCTGCACTTCAAACTCAATGTCTTTCAAAGATTGCTCAGACTAGAATGCATAAGTTGTAGCAGTAGCATAATCCAAAGGACGCATCATCATAACATTATTCCGAATGATAGGTCGTAGACCATCCATGAATTGTCTAAGCTTCTCAGCAGCATCCCTCGCAATAAGGAATACAAAGTGACAACCCCTATCAAATTTCTTCACAAATTCAGCAACAGAAGCGTCTCCCTGACGGAGAGTCATAAATTATTTCTCCAATCGCCCTCTAACATCAGCAGTGAAGTATTTCTCGTAGAATATCTCTTTGAATCGATCCCAAGTAAGTGTAGCAAGATTAACACCATGCTCGGCTCTTTCCCACCATAAAGAAGCATCATCCCTAAACAGGTAAGTGGTACACCTCAGACGGTCAGTATCCCCCATACTCAGATAGTTAAAGTGTACCTCAAGTGCACGAATCCAAGCCTCAGCAGCAAAAAGATCTGTGGTGCCAGAAAATTCCTACGGTCCTAGCCTCCGGAACTGATCATATACATCATGTTGTGGCCTAGGTGCCTGCTATAACTGCTGTTGCTGAAACTGCTGCTCGAAGGCATGAGTAGCAGCATCCCCATTAAGAAGTGGGGGTGCATTCCCTCTTTGGTTCACACTGTTCTCAGCTCGGTTCTTATTAATTGGGGCACGTCTAGGAGGCATTTTATCTTGGTCTTTTCCAAATACTAACGTAACCAACATGCAGTTTTAAAATAAATAGCATCTAATATTTATCTTTGATAGTCATGTAAGCAAGTACATCTAATCAATTAATAAATAAGAAGAAAATAAAATTTTAAAGCAATAAAACTCAAAAACATTGAGGCGTGACTTCTCGAGATCCTTGGAAGCAGCAGCAGGCATAACCCATTTCAAGAACCACCGCTCTGGTACCAACTGAAACGACTCTAACATCTAATTCATTTTAATTTACACTAGTTTTTTTTGTAAATTCATGCATAAATATTTCATCATAAATAAACTAGCATAAATAATCAAATAAACAAAACTCCATGTCATCGATAATCATTCATACGGAATAAGTAAAATAATCATTAAAAGTCTAAAATTTATCTCAATAATTCTAGTGTTAGAGTAGGTGCCCGTCGAGCCAAGTGTTGGCCGAGTGTTCACAATGAAACTCTATGTATAAGCAATCTTTATTTTAATAATATTTGAAATTATTGTTTTGGCACATCTTTATCTGTATACCCATGCTAGTTGCATAGATAAAGCCCTTGAATATACAAATAGTAGAAAGAATATGAGATGCTCATATGATGAGTATCATGAAACTCATATTTGGAATACTGTATATTCTAAACGGTTCCTAGTCGATTCAGCCGCCGCTAAGAAGGATATAGGCCGCTCGAGCTTGAGACTAGTATCTGCGATGTGAGTACCATGTTTCATTGGTAGGGGACATTGTGATGTCCGAGCATGCAGATAGGTGCTCCTGGTAGAGTGCACTGAACAACCCTCCATTAAAGGACTTTCCAAGTGGTTCTCACTTATCGAGTGGAAAAGTCCTAGTTTATGGTTGTACACCATTAGTCCTTATGACCCGGGACAACATTGAGACTCTATGTGCTAGAATTACACTTTGACTTGTTTACCGACTCTCATGGGGTCATCAGGTGGCAAGGTTGGGTGTTCTGTCGAAACATATAGGAGTCGATGCATTGTAGTCGGGGATTCACCGCTTACCTACGGGTATGGATATCCTATGTGTTTTTCATGTATATGTAGTTTGAAATCTCTGATCAGAGTATGGTGGTAATTATGAAAGGGGTTTCATAGATTACACCATCGATGCAACTACGACATGACACATAGTATCGATTCATTGACAACTCTCGATAAACCAATGGTTGTCGAATCGGTCGGGATATATGAGTTGAAGGGACCGTACTGTACGCTAACCATAATTGAATGGTTCTTGCAGGCACTATCATTTGATACCTAGGGAATCATGTAAGCGATGCTGCTAGGCGTTTAACATGATTGGTTGGGTACTATCAGACTTGAGTTCTGACGTTCTTATTATCAAGGAGTTGATAAATAAGAATGGAGCAATTGGGGTATGCTCATATAAGGACATGTTTAGTCCGAATCACATGGAGATGTGAACCCACGGCTAGTTGTATCAATGAACCATTGAGGGCCACACAAGTACTAGCTTTCTAGATCCCGTTGAGAAGTAAAATAGTTCAATGTGTTGAACGGCTTATAAAGGAGTTTATAAGCGTAAGGAAAATTAGAAGTATGACTTCTATAAAGGAGAAAATAGTTCAATGTGTTGAACGGCTTATAAATGAGTTTATAGGCGTAAGGAAAAATAGAAGTATGACTTCTATGAGAGAAATGTAAATTTTAATTTATGGAAGTGTTCCTAAATTAAAATTTGGCCAAGTGAATAATGTATTTGAAAATTGTGATTTTCATAAACATTATTATGGACTAAATTAAATTAATTCAAGTGTTGAATTAATTAAACACTAGTGGACCTAGTAGAGTCCAAATAATTAAATTAATTCAAGTGTTGGATTAATCAAATCATATTGAGTCTTGTAGAGCTCAATTAAAATAATTATTTAACTAGTGGGACTTGGGTAAATTCAAGTAATGTTTAATTAGTCTCAAATATGTTTGAGATAATTAAAATTAAGTCCATAGATTTTTAATTGTTAAAAATCAAATAACAAAGCATGCTTGGGAGGTGGAAGGTTGTGGATTACTTTTTATTAAAATAATACAAGGCATGCACCTTTTGCTTTTTGCTTTTCTCACAACCAAGACAAGAAAATTAAATGATTCTCCCCTCCACTCCAAGATGCAATGGCCGAAAATTTCATGGGTTCTCTCCTCCATTTTTCTCTCATTTTTTTCTTCTTCAAGTGTTGAGGAAAGAAAACAATTCTCATTGAAAAATCCTCTTAGTTTTCTAGTGCAAATTAAGAGGGGATCTACCTAGTTGGTGGTGGGCTTAATAGTTGAGCAAGGAGTGCTCAAAGGAAGCTTGAAGATACTTTCTACCATTGAAGAGCTAAGGTGTTTACACCTTAGTTGGAGCCATTACATCAATCTTTGAGATTGATAGGTACATTTCTTAACACACTATGAATGTCATTTTGTGTTTTTGTATTTGCTACACACTATTTACTTGGTGGCCGAAATTTTTACAAAAAATTTGATTTTTAAACTTCCGTTGCGCTTCTGGTCACCGTAACCGATCCCCTTTCATCTAGCACCCTAACAGTGTATAAATAAAAGCGATAATCCATAAAACCATCAAAAGTCTTTAACATATGCGGAATTTCTAGGTCCTCGGGTATGCACTGCGCCCTCCGGATAACTCGATAGTCCGTGCCTCAAGACTCAACATCAACATTACCTGCAACCATTCAAACCTAGTGAGTCTAATAACTCAGCATGCACAAACCTCGTACAGGAAGTACATAACTATACAATCATATCATAAAAATTACTTTTACTGAAAATAGATTTTTCCATGCAATCTTGAAACCTTCAAACTATGCAACTTTTGAAATCATGCTTAACTATGAATCATTTCCTTTTAAAATTATCCTTTTTATGTGAGTTCTGCTCTTCGAAAGTGACAGGTTTTATTCGATTGATCAATCTATAAACCATAGTACTAGGCTGCCGGGTTCAACGTCCACGTTTTCGACGATCCCACTGACTATCATAAACATGTTAGAGTAGGTGCCCGTCGAGCCAAGTGTTGGCCGATGGTTCATGTTTAAACACTATGTATAAAAAATTTTTATTTTAATTATATTTGAAATTATTGTTTTGACGCATCTTTATCTGTATACCCATGCTAGTTGCATCGATAAAGTCCTTGAATATAAAAATTGTAGAAAGAATATGAGATGCTCATATGATGAGTATCATGAAACTCATATTTGGAATACAGTATATTCTAAACAGTTCCTAGTCGATTCTTTAGCCGCTAAGAAGGATATAGGCCGCTCGAGTTTGAGACTAGTATCTGCGATGTGAGTACCATGTTTCCTTGTTAGAGGACATTGTTATGTCCTAGCATTCAGATAGGTGCTCCGTGTAGAGTGCACTGAACAACCCTCCATAAAGGACATTCCAAGTGGTTCTCACTTATCAAGTGGAAACGTCCTAGTTCATGATTGTACACCATTAGTCCTTATGACCACGGACAACATTGAAACTCTATATGCTAGAAATGCACTTTGACTCGACTCATATGGGGTCATCAGGTGGCAAGGTTGGGTGTTTTGTCGAAACATATAGGAGTCGTTGCATTGTAGTCAGGGATTCACCGCTTACGTTCGGGTATGGATATCCTATGTGTTTGTAATATGAAATCTCTGATCAGAGTGCTGGTGGTAATTATGAAAGGAGTTTCATAAATTACACCATCGATGCAACTAAGACATGACACATAGTATCGATTCTTTGACAGCTCTCGATAAACCAATAGTTGTCGAATCGGTCGTTATATATGAGTTGAAGGGACTGTACTGTGCGCTAACCATAATAGATTAGTTCTTGGAGGCACTATCATTTGATACCTAGGGAATAGTGTAAGCGATGCTGCTAGGCGTTTAACGTGATTGGTTGGGAACTATCAGACATGAGTTCTGACATTCTTATTATCAAGGAGTTGATAAGTAAGAATGGAGCAACTGGGGTATGCTCGTATAAGGACATGTTTAGTCCCAAATCACATTGAGATTTGAACCCACGTCTAGTTGTATCATTGAACCATTGAGGGTCACACAAGTGCTAACTTTCTAGATCCCGTTGAGAAGTAAAATAGTTCAATGTGTTGAATGGCTTATAAAAGAGTTTATAAGCTTAAATAAAATAAAAATATGACTTCTATAAGAAGATTATGGGGAATGTAACTTTTTATTTGAGGAAGTGTTCCTAAATTAAAAGTTGTCCAAATAAATAACGTATTTGAAAATTGTGATTTTCATAAACATTATTATGTATTAAATTAAATTAATTCAAGTGTTGAATTAATTAAATATTAGTGGGCTTTGTACAGTCCAAATAATAAAATTAATTCAAGTGTTGAATTAATTAAATAATATTGGGTCTTGTAAAGCCCAATTAGAAATAATTATTTAATTAGTAGGCTTGAGTAAATTCAACTAAAGTTTAAATGATCTCAAATGTGTTTGAGATATTTAAATAAAAGTCCATGGGCTTTGTAATTGTTACAAACCCAAATAGAAAATCATGCAAGGGAGGCAAAGGGTTGGAGGCAACTTTTTCATTAAACAATCCATGGCATGCTCATGCACTTCATCACTTTTTCAAGCACCAAGAAAAGTCTTCCAACCCATTTTTCTCTTCCCCCTTGGCCGAAACTTTGCACCATTATTCTCCCCATTTTGCTTCTTCAAATTGTTGATGAAAACACAAACTTCTCAAAACAAAAATGTCTTACATGTTCTAGTGCAAGTGTAAGGTGGATCTTCCTTGTTGGTGGTGGGCTTAATTTTTGAGCAAGGTGTGCTCGTGGAAGCTTGAAGATTTGTCTTGCCATTGAAGAGCTTAGTTGTTTGACAACTAAGTTGGAACCATCATCAATCCTTTGTGATTGATTGGTAAAAATCTTAAAACACCATATGTATGACATTTTGTGTTTTATTGTATTTGCTACGCATCTTTGCGTTTAGGGTGCTCGGATTTCTTGAATGAAATTTTTTTGAAACTTCCGTTGGTAATCCGAGCACCATAATCGATCCCTTTTCAAGTGTTATCAGAGCTAAGGTTACTATTTTGTGTAGCATATACTTGATATTATATCGAGGTCAATTTCTAACTACATGAGAAAATTCGTCGCAACAAATCAAGGCCATATCTTAGGGCTTTTTCGGGCAGCCTGAGGGGCAGCCCGAACACCCCATTGAAAAAAAAATATATTTTTGTGTGCATGTTGGCCGGAATCCAGCGACGGAGCTCCGTCAACGGCGATGACGACTAGGGTTTTCAAAAGTGTTTTGGATTATCAAAGTGTCATGGGCCTTGAAATTGTTGGACCATTAGATGGCTAACATATTTTGTGAAATTTAAATGGGCCAAAATGTTTTTGGTCAAAAATGATTTTTTGGTATTTTCTTGTAAAATAAATAATTGAAGTTTGACTTTAATTATTTATAGTAAATGGTGATTTACAAGAAATTCGGTTATAAAAAAATTAATTAGAAAGTACACAAAGGAGTTTGTTTACTTTGTTGATTTAGTTTATAATCATGGANCCCATGAGATGTATCCCTATTTGCCATGGATATTTATTTGTAAATATTAGTATAGTGGAAGATCAAGATTGGAAGATGGTGGCCTTGATGATTATGAAGATCGAAGACATGTAAATATTGGAGGCTTATGTAATAGTTGCATTTGCATCCCATGCATTTCCCTATGATTGGACCTAGGCCCGTGTTTAGCTCACACGGGCCATTAGTTTTGGGGCGATTGATCATCCTTGTTTAGTTTACTTGCGAGCTTTTAAATAAAATTAATGATGAGACCTTTCAAAATTAAAAACCCTCATTTTGAATAAGATTCAAAATTAATATCAAGTCCAAAAAGGAGAATTATAAAGGTGTTTATAATTTCCATGTCTTCCATCGACAATGGGTGCATGATGAACGCTATCCGTGTTCGGGGCTCGGCTCATATTAAGGGGGGGAGGGGGGGCCTGGACACCGGAAAGCTGTGACATCCATTGACATAGTGATGTGAACTTCGTGGAACTCCCATGATTTCGACTCATATTATTGAGAGAACTTATGGCGACCTTCCATTAATGTTCAACATCGATGGATAAGGCTGGACATGTAAAGATGAACGACGTCATATTATTAGTCCTAATCAAACGTGAGACAAAAGTTTACGTAAAGGGTTGCATGGTGATGCAATTGGAAACTACCTTTTAGGAATTATGATTGGCTGATATTATTCGGGATCATAATTTGCTAATTGGACCTTACGTACCTACTGAGGAAATGAGTTTCCCGTTTTCACTAGAGGGTAGTGAAAGATGTTAAATAGTGGGAGTAAATATTTATAAAGTAAAAGTCTATACTTTATATCTTACCAAATATTTTAAAATAGTCATTAACATTTATCTGTTTTATTTTTCATTACAAATTTGACAATGTCTTCGATTCACAATCCGTTATCTGCTATACTCGAAAACACGTTTTAACTTGACCTAATTATCTCAATTGGCTAAGAAACCTGAAAATCGTCTTGAATTCGGAAAGGATAGCATACACACTGACTGAGTCGCCCCCTGTTGAGGCTCCGACTAGCTGCACTCCTGAGGAATTGCAGACTTACAAGGATTGGTGTGACCATGACTTGAGAACGAAGTGTTATATGCAGGCTTCTATGAATGATGAGCTGCATAGGCGTTTTGAGGATGCAAAGAGTGCTGCTGACATTCATTTGCATCTCAAGGAGCTCTTTAGTGAGAAGAATTGACCTCTTAAGCATGCCACCGTCAAGGATCTAATCACTTTACGCATGCGAGATGGGGCTTCAGTCCATGAGCATGGCCTGAAGTTGATTGGGCTCGTGGACAAGCTCGTTGGCATGGATCTTACATTGACTTCGGAGTTGACCACTGACGTGTATCTCTTGTCGCTACCTAGTTCATTTGATCCTTCTGTGGTGAATTTCAACATGAACAAGCTGGATCCTACCCTTGAGGAGTTGGTTAATATTCTTGTTACCTTTGAGTCCACCATCAAGAAAGAGAAGCCGGTTCTTTATGTGGGTTCTTCATATGGTGCGAAGACAGGTCAATATGGGAAGGGAAAGAAGCGTTCTTTCCAACGTCCCAAGAAGAATGTGCCCTTGAAGAGGCAAGCTCCGAGTCCCGTTGTGGCAACTACACCAGTTAAAGCTGACAAGACTGTTGACATATGTCATCACTACAAGAAGCTTGGACATTGGAGGCGTAACTGCAAAGAATATCTTGCCTAGAAGGGTTCTGGAAACGGTATGTTCTATATTGAAGTAAACATTTCAATTAACTCAACTTCTTGGGTATTGGATACCGGCTGTGGCTCACATCTCTGTAATGATTTGCAGATGATGGGAAGAAGTAGGAGACTTAGGAAAGGTGAGACCTTCTTGAGGATGGGAAATGGAGCAAGAGTTGCTGCCAAGGCCGTAGGAGATGTTTACTTGCTTTTGAACAATTATTTTGAAGTTAATTTTAAGAGATTTTTTGTTTGTACCTGATTTGGTGAGAAACATTGTTTCCATTTCTATGCTTGATAAAGATAGATATTCTTGTTTATTTTGTAAATGTGTTTGCAACACTTACAAGAATGAATGTTTGATTGGTATTGGAGAACTTGAAAACGATCTTTATAACTTAAAATTGAAAGATATTCCACTAAACAATGTCCAAGCAATAACTACAACAAACAAACGAAAACAAGATACTCTAAATTCGGCACAATTATGGCATGCTCGATTAGGACATATTTCAATAAGAAGGATGAACAAGCTAGTGGGAGTAGGCATGTTTGATATGTCCGATATTAATTCTCTCACGACTTGTGAATATTGTCTAAAAAGTAAGATGGCCAAAATTCCGTTTAAGGGCCATGTGGAGCGAGCCAAAAGGTTCTTGGATTTGATCCATACCGATGTGTGCGGTCCGCTTAGCATCACCACTAAGCATGGACATGCCTACTTCATCACCTTTACCGATGACTTTTCGAGGTATGGGTATGTATATTTGATGAAATACAAATCTGAAGCCTTTGAAAGGTTCAAAGAATTCATAAATGAAGTAGAGACACAATTGGGACAAAGCATCAAGTCACTTTGATCGGAACGAGGTGGTGAGTACTTGAGTGCCGAGTTCCAAGAGTATCTTAGGGAGAATGGATTCTCTCGCAGTGGACTCCTCCTGCTACACCACAGTTGAGTGGTGTTTCAGAGTGTCGTAACAGGAATTTGATGGACATAGTTCGGTCTACGATGGGGTTCACGGAGTTGCCGCCGTCTTTTTGGGGATATGCGCTTGAGACAACGTTACTGTTGTTANACAATGTCCAAGCAATAACAACAACAAACAAACGAAAACAAGATACACTAAATTCGGCACAATTATGGCATGCTCGATTAGGACATATTTCCATAAGAAGGATGAACAAGCTAGTGGGAGTAGGCATGTTTGATTTGTCCGATATTAATTCTCTCACGACTTGTGAATATTGTCTAAAAAGTAAGATGACCAAAATTCCGTTTAAGGGCCATGTGGAGCGAGCCAAAAGGTTATTGGATTTGATCCATACCGATGTGTGAGGTCCGCTTAGCATCACCACTAAGCTTGGACATGCCTACTTCATCACCTTTACCGATGACTTTTCGAGGTATGGGTATGTATATTTGATGAAATACAAATCTGAAGCCTTTGAAAGGTTCAAATAATTCATAAATGAAGTAGAGAAACAATTGGGACGAAGCATCAAGTCACTTTGATCGGATCGAGGTGGTGAGTACTTGAGTGTCGAGTTCCAAGAGTATCTTAGGGAGAATGGATTCTCTCGCAGTGGACTCCTCCTGCTACACCACAGTTGAGTGGTGTTTCAGAATGTCGTAACGGGAATTTGATGGACATAGTTCGGTCTATGATGGGGTTCACGGAGTTGCCGCCATCTTTTTGGGGATATGCGCTTTAGACAACGTTACTGTTGTTGAACAATGTCTATTTAAAGGCAGTTGATAAGACACCATATGAGATATAGATGGGTAAGCCTCCCAAATATTCTTACCTTAGAATATGGGGATGCCCTGCTTATGTGAAGCAGGTAGTGGGAGATAAATTGGATAATCGATCCATTTTAAGTTACTTTGTGGGATATCCAAGGAATTAATTTGGATATTATTTCTATTATCTCCAAGAAAAAAAGGTGTTTGTTTCTAGGAATGCAACCTTTTTGGAAATGAAATTTCTATTGAATAGAAAAGGCGAGATGATAGAACTCAAAGAGGTTCGAGAGACACCCACAATTTGTGGGGACCCGGACGTTAATTCATTTCTTAATCATTCTTTGGGAATAATTGAATCAATTAAGATAAACAGGGTTTAAATTTTTTTTTTAAATGCGGAAAGTAATGGAATCAGTCTAGTATACACATCAGTATAAAAGTACAAGTGTTGTACCGCATACAACAAACGACACTAGGGTTCAACTACTATCTATCAAATGCTGAAACCTAACTACTTCTGATCCGGATCACCACGCTAACTTGTCCTTTCTCTCATCCTCTTCTTTACCCTGATCCTGTCCCACCTGTTATCATGCACACATACAAACACGACAACAGCCGGATAACTCCGGTGAGAATAAAATCCCAGTATAAACAATGTATACATGCAATGCATAAAATCATATACAAAAGCATAGACCATGTATCACAAAACATAAATCATAATTTATGACACATTAGTGAATACAGATAAGACCCTTTGACTCGTCATCTCAGACTCGACTCATTTCTAATCTAGTGATCCCGGTTCCTAGATATTACCATATACCGAATTTCCGCGATAGGAATCGATCCATTCCTAAGCAACATCGATATAAATCAAGTATCCATTCTCTTGGCATATCCGCCAATGCCTACTCTGACAATGTGCAATGGGCCAATGATCACTCTGTCATAATCTGGCACCTCTGTCAGCGACTCTCACTCAATAGCTATCTGCTATTCTCTGCTTTTCTACAAATCCATAGACTAAGCATATTCATTCAATATAAAGGTATGAAACCAATAACATACAAGTATGTGATTTATGGAAACTCAAGTCCAATCTGACTTAAGTCAATCTCCCGGTTAACATTAATTTATACCTTTCTTTCGTCAGTTTCTGGCTCTGTCAAAGTCTCAAAGTCAAAGCTGTCAATATCAATCTGAAATGACATATCGAATAGGCACAACATATCAATATTTAACTCACTCAGATCTGTTCTAATCAATACTCAATCTAATCCAATATCGACAGAATAACAGTACAATATCGATATCCTCGTCGACTCAGACAACAACATATATCATTTACAAATCATAACCATTATCCAATATAATCCATAATCTCAGAAATCTAAATGATCTCAATTACATCTCTGAAAAATCATAACAAATGTATAACCAATCTGTTCTTCACTCTGTTCTCGGTTCTACGATGTCTAATATCTCAAGAACATCATATATCAATCCTATCCGATTCTGACCATACCATAATTTCAAACCATATCAAAATTCAATAAAACTTACGTCTAGTTGAAGATTTCGTCGATAGAAACACGATACTGAAGTCGGATTGAAATTCTGATAAGATAAAAGGCACGATACTGAAGTCGGATCGAAATGACTTTTCTCACTTCCTTTCTCGGTTTCTTCTTTTCTGATTCTTGCTGAAGGCATGAAACATATATATATCACAAGTTGCATGCTAGAGAAACGTGGCTTATTTTCACACATTTCAGTCGGCGCTCGGGAGGTTGCAATTTACCGCTCGGGCGCGGGATGTTCTGTCCGAGACATATCCTTGTTGAACATCGGCGCTCGGGCGGTCAAAAACTACCGCTCGGGCGCCAGACTTTCGGTCCAAATTTAAATCTTGTGATGCATTGGCGCTCGGGCGGTCTTTTCCTACCGCTCGGGCGCCAGATGTTCTGTCCAACATCTTGGCTTATAATACACCGACTCCCGGCTTCTCCTTTCACGTCTTATTTTAGCTCCTGAAATCTCAATTCTGTCAATTAATCAATGTCTGATTACAATACTAAAATCTCGGGCATTACATTTCTCCCCCCCTAAGATTTGATTTCGTCCCCGAAATCACAGACAATCAAATCATATCAGAAAGAAATGTATAACAGAAGCTTAATAGGAAACTCACATCATCGAAATAACTCTGGGAATTCCTGCCTAATGTCCGATTCAGTCTCCTAGGTAGCTTCTTCAATGCCGTGACGAGTCCACTGCACTTTCACCAGTGGGATAGTCTTTGTTCTGGGTTTTTTTTCTTTACGATCAATAATCTGTATCGGCTTTTCAACGTAACTCAGAGATTCATCAAGCTCGGCCTCGTCTGGCTGAATAATATGAGAATCATCGGGGAGATACTTCCGTAGCATAGAGACATGAAAGACATCATGTATTCCAGATGAGAAGGTTGTAATGCGAGTCGATAGGCACGATCTCCTATCTTCTCGAGAATCTCGTACGGCCCAATATAACGTGGAGACAGCTTCCCTTTCTTGCCAAATCTGACAACTCCTCTGAAAGGTGAAATTTTTACAAATACTCGGTCTCCTGCCTCAAATACCAACGGTCTACGTCAAACATTGGCATATTTGGCTTGTCTGTCTTGAGCTGTCTTCATTCTCTTCTGAATCAGCTTCACATTTTCAGTCATATCTCTGATCATATCAGGTCCAATCTCAGGTACCTCAGAGATATCATCCCAATACAGAGGGGATCTGCACTTCTTCCCGTACAACGCTTCAAACGGTGCCATCTCAATACTCGTCTGATAGCTGTTGTTGTACGAAAACTCACAAAGTGGCAATGAATCTTGCCACCTAGTGCTAAAGTCAAGCACTACAGCTCTCAGCATATCCTCCAGTGTCTGAATAGTCCGCTCTGACTGTCCGTCGGTCTGTGGATGATATGCGGTACTAAGATGCAACTTTGTACCAAGAGCCTGCTGTAAACTCTGCCAAAAGTGCGAAGTAAACCGAGGATCACGGTCTGATACGATCGACTTCGGCACTCCGTGCAATCTGACCACTTCTCTGACATAGATCTCAGCCATCTGGTCATGTCGATACGTCATCTTGTATGGAATAAAACATGCGGATTTTGTTAATCGGTCAATCACAACCCAAATCGCATCACAACCTCGGGAGGATCTCGGTAACTGCGTCACAAAATCCATGGAAATGTGATCTCATTTCCATTCAGGAATAGACAAACTCTGTAACAATCCTCTTTGTTTCTTTCTTTCAGCTTTTACCTGTTGGGAATTCAGACATCTGGATACAAACTCTACAATATCAGCTTTCATTTGTTTCAACCAGAACAGTCTTTTCAAGTCATTATACATCTTTCTGCCACCAGGATGAATGCTGAATCGACTACAATGTGCCTCTGACAATATCTGTTGTCTCAACTCTGAAACATATGGCACAACCAATCGATTATTCACATACAGTACACTGTCATGTACCTGATATTCTGATCGATGCCCTGCTCTGACCATCGATATAGAATTCTGCACATTCTGATCAACTTTCTGAGCCGCTTTAATTCTCAAAATCAACTCTTGTTCGACTTGAACAGCATATAATCTCAATGGTCTATGATCTGTCTCAAATATCAATCCAGACAAACTGCAATCTTCTATCAAATTGGAAACACCTATCGTCGATAAGGATAAAGAACATACCTTTCGACTCAGTGCATCAGCTGCTGCATTCGACTTTCCCGGATAATATTTGATTTCACAATCAAAGTCTTTCAGCAAATCAAGCCATCTTCTCTGTCTCATATTCAATTCTGACTGCGAAAACAGATATTTTAAACTCTTGTGATCAGAATAAATCTCAAACTTCTCACCGTAGAGGTAGTGTCGCCATATCTTCAAAGCAAATACAATGGATGCCAATTCAAGATCATGAATTGGGTAACGAGTCTCATGTGGCTTCAACTGTCTCGAAGCATAAGCAATCACATGTCCCCGATGCATCAAGACACAACCTAATCCTCTGTGAGAAGCATCACAATAAACAACAAAATCTCCAGTACCTGACGGGATAGTCAAGATTGGAGCACTGGTCAGTCTCTTCTTCAATTCAAGAAAACTGGACTCACAGTCTTCTGACCAAATAAATGGAGCATTCTTCTGAGTCAACTGCGTAATAGGTTTAGCAATACTCGAGAAATCTTTAATAAATCGATGGTAGTACCCTACCAAACCCATAAAACTGCGAATTTCTGGCACTGATGTCGGTATCGGCCAACTGATCACTGCCTCAACCTTACAGGGATCAACAGAAATACCATATTCGGATATGATGTGACCCAGAAATACAACCTGTCTCAACCAGAATTCACATTTCGATAGTTTTGCATACAATTTCTCAGTTCTCAGAGTTCTCAACACAGTCCTCAAATGTTCAGCATGGTCAATCATATTTTTCTAATATATCAGAATATCATCAATGAAAATAATCACGAAATCATCGAGATACTTATGAAACACACGGTTCATCAGACCCATAAAAATAGCTGGAGCATTCGTCAAACCAAACGGCATGACAATAAACTCATAATGTCCATACCTGGTTCTGAACGCTGTCTTCGAGATATCAGAATCTCTGACTCTCAACTGATGGTATCCAGATCTCAGATCGATCTTGGAATAAACAGAAGAACCCTGCAACTGATCAAATAAATCATCAATACGAGGCAAAGGATATTTATTCTTTACCGTAGCCTTGTTCAGTTGCCGATAGTCAATGCAAAGTCTCATTGACCCATCCTTCTTCCTCACAAACAACACTAGAGCACCCCAAGGAGAAACACTCGGTCTAATGTATCCCTTGGCCAGTAAATCTTCTAACTGCTCCTTCAACTCTTTCAATTCAATAGGTGCCATTCTGTACGGAGCTCTGGAAATCGGTTTCTTCTTTTCTGATTCTTGCTGAAGGCATGAAACATATATATATCACAAGTTGCATGCTAGAGAAACGTGGCTTATTTTCACACATTTCAGTCGACGCTCGGACGGTTGCAATTTACCGCTCGGGCGCGGGATGTTTTGTCCGAGACATATCCTTGTTGAACATTGGCGCTCGGGCGGTCAAAAACTACAGCTCGGGCGCCAGACTTTCTGCCCAAATTTAAATCTTGTGATGCATTGGCGCTCGGGCGGTCTTTTCCTACCGCTCAGGCGCCAGATGTTCTGTCCAACATCTTGGCTTATAATACACCGACTCTCGGCTTCTCCTTTCACGTCTTATTTTAGCTCCTGAAATCTCAATTCTGTCAATTAATCAATGTCTGATTACAGTACTAAAATCTCGGGCATTTCACAATTGTAGAACCCACACCCGAATAGCCAAGAGAGGAGATACAAGCTCCTAGAAGATCCGAGAGAGTCTCGAGACTACCTATGAGGTATGGTCTGCTTCTTGAAGAGGGCCATGATGAGCCTAACCATGGATGTGATCCAAGGACCTTCAAGAAAGCGTTATCAAATGCCGATTCAGCCAAATGGCTTGAAGCTATGGAATCTAAGATGAATTCCATGCATTCGAACCAAGTGTGGAATCTTGTGGATCCACCTGAGGAAACTATTCCCATAGGGTGTAAATGGATTTACAACAGGACACTTGGGGAGGATGGGAAGGTATTGGCCTTCGAGGCGCTGTTGGTGGAAAAAAGATATACTCAAAGACAAGGAGTTGACTTTCAGGAAACCTTTTCTCCAGTTGCAATGTTCATGTCTATAAGGATATTTCTAGCCATAACTGCATAGTATGACTATGAGATATGGCAGATGAATGTCAAGACGGCTTTTTTCAATGGGGATATTAAAGAAGAGATTTACATGTCTCAACCTGAAGGGTTTACATCTTTCGTAAGTGAGCATATGGTATGCAAACTTCAGAGATCTATTTATGGTCTAAAGCAGGCATTTAGGAGTTGGAACCTCAGATTAAATAGTACAATCAAAGAGTTTGGTTTTACTAAGAATCCTGAGGAACCCTGTGTGTATAAGAAGGTCAATGGGAGTGTTGTGACATTCCTCGTGCTTTATGTTGATGACATTCTACTCATTGGCCATGGGAATAAAAATCTATAGAGATAGATCTAGAAGATTGCTTGGTCTCACCCAGTCCACATACATTGATACAATCGTGAAGCTGTTCTCGATGGATGTGTCCAATAGAGGACATCTGCCAATGTGTCATGGCCTGTCCCTGTACAAGTCTATGTCTCCCAAAACTGATGAAGAGATAGCGGCGATGACAAGCATTCCTTATGCATCTGCAATCGGTAACATCATATATGGGATGATATCTACACGTCCTGACGTGGCTTTCGCACTAAGTGTAATGAGTAGATATCAATCAAACCCTGGTCTTCCACACTTGAAAGTTGTGAAAGGCATCCTCAAGTATTTGAGAATGACCAATAAGCTGTACTTGGTCTATGGGGGTAGGGAACTAAAATTGGCAGGCTATATCGACTCAAGTTTCCAAAGCGATATCGATGACTCGAAGTCAACCTCTGGGTTCGTATTCATGCTCAATGGTGCTGCTGTCTCTTGGAAGAGTTCAAAGCAAGACAGTACTGCGGATTCCACTACTGAGGCCGAATACATTGTTGCATCAGCTACAGCAAAGGAGGTTGTTTGGATAAGGAATTTCGTCCAAGATTTGGTCGTCATTCCTAATGGAGTTGCTCCTATCCTAGTGTTTTGTGACAACACGGGAGCTATAGCTCAAGCAAAGGAGCCAAGGTCTCATCAGAAATCCAAACACGTATTGAGAAAGTATCACATCATCCGAGAGATTGTGGAAAGAGGAGAAGTGTCGATTGACAAAGTCGGCTCCGCATATAATGTTGCTGATCCACTAACTAAGCCTTTACCTGGACCATTATTCGAGAAGCATCGCGAATCGATGGGTTTGAATCATATGGGTAGTTGGCTCCAGTGCAAGTGGGAGATTGCTAGAATTGGTGCCCGTCGAGCCAATGTTTGGTCGAGGGTTCATGTTTAATCTCTATGTATAAACAATCTTTATTTTAATTATATTTGAAATTATTGTTTTGGCGCATCTTTATCTGTATACCCATGCTAGTTGCATAGATAAAATCCTTGAATATACAAATAGCAGAAAGAATATGAGATGCTCATATGATGAGTATCATGAAACTCATATTTGGAATATTGTATATTCTAAACAGTTCCTAGTCGATTCAGCCGTCGCTAAGAAAGATATAGGCCGCTCGGGTTTGAGACTAGTATCTGCGATGTGAGTACCATGTTTCATTTGTAGGGGACATTGTTATGTCCGAGCATGCATATAGGTGCTCCTTGTAGAGTGCAGTGAACAACCCTCCATAATGGACTTTTCAAGTGGTTGTCACCTATCGAGTGGAAACGTCCTAGTTTATGGTTGTAAACCATTAGTCCTTATGACCTAGGACAACATTGAGACTCTATATTCTAGCATTACACTTTGACTTGTTTACCGACTCATATGGGGTTAACAGGTGGCAAGGTTGGGTATTTTGTCGAAACATATAGAGTCGATGCATTGTAGTCGGGGATTCACCGCTTACCTTCGGGTATGGATATCCTATGTGTATGTAGTATGAAATCTCTGATCAGAGTGTTGGTGGTAATTATGAAAGGAGTTTCATAGATTACACCATCGATGCAACTACGACATGACACAAAGTATGGATTCTTTGACAGCTCTTGATAAACCAATAGTTGTCGAATCGGTCGGGATATATGAGTTGAAGGGACCGTACTGTGCGCTAACCATAATATATTGGTTCTTGCAAGCACTATCATTTGATACATAGGGAATCATGTAAGCGATGCTGCTAGGCGTTTAACATGATTGGTTGGGTACTACAGACTTGAGTTCTGACAATCTTATTATCAAGGAGTTGACAAGTAAGAATGAAGCAACTGGGGTATGCTCGTATAAGGACATGTTTAGTCCCGAATCACATTGAGACGTGAACTCACGGCTAGTTGTATCATTGAACCATTGAGCTAAGGCCACAAAAGTGCTACCTTTCTAGATCCCGTTGAGAAGTAAAATAGTTTAATGTGTTGAACGACTTATAAAGGAGTTTATAAGCGTAAATAAAATAGAAGTATGACTTCTATAAGAAGATTATGGGGAATATAACTTTTAATTTGTCGAAGTGTTCCTAAATTAAAATTTGGACAAAAATATAAGGTATTTGAAAATTTTGATTTTCATAAACATTATTATGGACTAAATTAAATTAATTCAAATGTTGAATTAATTAAACACTAGTGGGCCTTGTAGAGTCCAAATAATAAAATTAATTCAAGTGTTGAATTAATTAAATAATATTGCGTTTTGTAGAGCCAAATTAGAAATAAATATTTAACTAGTGGGCTTGAGTAAATTCAAGTAAAGTTTAAATGATCTCAAATGTGCTTGAGATGTTTAAAAAAAAGTCCATGGGCTTTGTAATTGTTACAAACCCAAATAGAAAATCATGCAAGGGAGGTGAAGAGTTGGAGGCAACTTTTTCATTAAACAATGCATGGCATACTCATGCACTTCATCACTTTTTCAAGCACGAAGAAAAGTCTTCCAACCCCTTTTTCTCTTCCCCCTTGGCCGAAACTTTGCACCATTATTCTCCCCATTTTGCTTCTTTAAATTGTTGATGAAAGCACAAACTTCTCAAAGAAAAATGCCTTAGATTATCTAGTGCAAGTGTAAGGTGGATCTTCCTTGTTGGTGGTGGGCTTAATTTTTGAGCAAGGTGTGCTTTTGGAAGCTTGAAGATTTGTCTTGCCATTGAAGAGCTTAGTTGTTTGACAACTAAGTTGGAGCCATCATCAATCCTTTGTGATTGATAGGTAAAAATCTTAAAACACCATCTGTATGACATTTTTTGTTTTATTGTATTTGCTACACATCTTAGTGTTTAGGGTGCTCGGTTTTCTTGGATAAAATTTTTTTTGAAACTTTTGTTGCGTATCCGTGCACCTTAATCGATCCCCTTTCAAAACATAAATTCACCGTTCATGTTTTCAACGGATCCTTTATCATTGAGATTCCCGCCCACGTTTTCTACTGTTCACTCCTTTTCGTCATTGCAAGTTCACCGTTCACGTTTTCAACGGATCCATTACTACCTTTTCGTCACGATCAATTCACATTCCTAAAAAATATTTCCCTTTACATTTTAATTTCATAAAACATTATTGACTTTCCATATTCTTCAATATTCTCAAAATGGCTCATATCATTCGTATACATCGAAATTGCTAACAATAGCACATACATGCAAATACATTAAAACTTCTAAAAATAGCATATATCATGCATATACTTTAAAGTTTCTAAAAATAACATTTAACATGATTTGGAATTATTTTAGGAAGTCGCAAACCACCCTCAACTTCCTCGAACGGACCGCACACGTTTCAACGTTATACGTATCCGGACGACTCTAGACTTTGACTCAAGGAGAAAACTCGATTTTAAACCTTTAAAAATACCCAAAAATATCCAGTAGCTTGCTGGAAATTTAATCTTAGGTCCTACGTTTCAAAAACGACTCAATTCGATTACCGGATGGATCATTTACCACCGTTTTCGCGTTTCCGGTAAAACAAATGACAAAACTACCCTCCCGACTCGAACCAACCCAAGACCATACCTTTATTAACATCCTAAGACTCTATATAAGTATCTGGAAGTCCCCAAACCGAATCCAAAACCGATACAAGAATTTAGAATTTAACCTAGGCTGACTTCGCTCCTATTTTGACACGTTCGGGCAATTTACGACCCCGAAAGGACCACGGCTGGAAACGACCCCAAACCAGGCCCAAGACCCATTCCTTAGACACTAAATAAGACCATGATCAGGCTTTTTTGGACACAGACCAGACGACCTAAGCCCTGAAGCTCCCGCACTAGAAACCCACAAAACGCATCCTCACACTCACCTTGGCTCCCTTGTGCACCAGCTGATGTCCCAGCCCTTGGCTCGACTTTTGGCTCTCACCAGCCCCTCACCAGGTCCTTAAGGCACATCCCTAGCCCCTGGACCAGCCCTTAAACCAACCTCTTAGCCCTAGGAACCCCCACGTCCAAAAACAAGCCAACGCGCACACCCTAAGGAGTCACTGCCGCAGCGCTTTACCAGCTCGTTCCAGCCCATGCCGAACCCCTCCTAGACCTTCTTAGGACCCTAAAACAATCCTCCAGACCATGGCTAGGACCACATGCAACCCCCTTCACCGATGGAGCCCCAAGCCCGAACCCTTCCCCCTCTCGGCCTCATGCGATCGTGTGCAGGTACAGCAGCCCCATGCGGCTGTTTGGCTCATCTATTGTCCTTACAACCCTCTTCCTAATCGCTAGACTAGCCCTTGCTCATCTTGTTTTGCATCCTTCCCTCAACAATTTAATAATATGGATTGAATGGTGCTTGAAAAAGAGTTTGAAAACATGCCTTGATATTTTATTCTTAAGAAATACGGTAGACAGTGCGACGAGAGACGAACGGGGTGTGAATTTTTTCCTTCCTTCCTCTCCCCAATAGTTCGCCACCTCTAGGACTCTAGTGTGTGTGAGTGTGTGCTGCCAAGTGAGGGAGATGTGGGGTTTTGTGGAGAGTTTGGGGTAGGATTCTATTTAATTACTATTAGTGGGCTTACGTTTGCTTAATGGTCCATAATTACTTAATTAAAACTTCACTAATCTAGGCTCAATTAAAGAACTAATTAAATATTTAATTAATCTTTCTAAAAAGTCCCAACAATATTTAAAATAATTTGTTGCTACTCGTTTTTAGTATCGTATGCCCGAAACTATTCCTTTTCTTCATAAAAGTTCGTTATCGATTAAATTCTTCCCTTACTATAAATAGATTTGCCGCTTTCCTATTTTGGACTTACTAACTATAGAGTTTCTATGTATAACTTTCTAAAAGTAGAAACTTTAACAAAATCGTCCCCGGTTTCCTCGTCTTTGACGTACATCGCGTATTCGACAACAGAAAGTTAACATTCATAACATTCGATTAAATAATCATTAAACCATGCTCATACTTAAGCATGCTTCTAGAACACACATTTAAATAAATTCAAATAAATTTTCAAGCATGCATGTGGTTAGTTTGTTCGGGTTTTCAGGCGTTGCAAAAAAGAGGTTGCAAAATGTACTTGTTTAAACAAGATGAAGTAATTTCATCAAAATCAGAGTAAATGAATTTAACATGCATAAAATTCTCGAACCTAAAGCGGTCCTCGGGTTAGGCCTCCGCACAGTTCGAGCCAACTCACGTGTCGCCACCTCTCGCCTCCTGGTACTCGTCCTCACCTGCATCGATCAAGTCTAGTAAGTCTAAAGACTCAATATGTATAAACTGAGAATAGCAAGTAATACATAATAAAGCCACATTCATTTTAAAGTAGCACATACATACTTAAACTCTGAATATACTTACATAATCATAGACCTGCCATCATTTCATAAACTTTTTCATAAACGTGCTTGCATCATGCATACTTAAACATGCATAATCATCATCATTTTGCATAGAGATATGTTTCAAAGCAAGTGACCCATAACATAATGCGTCTGAATAGACTAAACCACAGTACTGGGCTGGCAGGGATCATCACAGCCTTTCGACCGAACGTCCACTCCCACATAAATAATATCCCCAGTCATGCTTTACCGAGTGGATTGGTCCCTTGTCATGCTTTACCGCTTTCCAATCCCGATCAAAACCCGATCATGCTTTACCGGGGTGGAGAGGTCCCCGGACGTGTTCTCTGCCTTCCAAACCCGTAACATAATTGGTCACAAGACAATTTGCATACCTCAAAAACATAAACATTTTTATTATTTTTTTTGAACGTCGGGCATAGTTACATAGTGTTGAGGGCTACATTGGATCTCGCTTGGGCTACTGCTACACATACTAACAATTTATTCATGCAACTTAAATTCCATAACTTAACCGTACCAATCGTATTCACTACCAAAGTAATTAAATAACTTATGACTTTCTAGACCACTCGGGACTTGACCATGTTTAATCATCATACTAAACCATGAGATCGAACCCCGAAACAATCCTGATATGTAGTATGAACATTTCCCAAGCAATGGAAGACACGAACCAATACTACCTAACTTGTAGCTCAAAAACCCTGGACTAGTGCCAAGGCGCCGTGCAATGTGGCGCTGCGGCGCTGGTAAGCGCCTAGGCGCTGTGTGCCAGTGCCACGGCGCTACAAGCACCGAAGAGCTAGTGCTGCGGAGCCATAGGGGCAACGCCGTGGTGCCCGACCTGTGAAACATTTTCCCAAAAACGAATCTTGATCCAAACTCTAAGCCACGTCCAACTGACTCGAACCAACCATGGACTAACCTCCCTTACCACCCATAGAACTCTACTGGACTTACTCACTCATGGCCACAGCCCCAAAAATCCCAAAACAATGACATGCAACCACAACACGTCACAATCCAATAAACCCAAAATTTTGCATAATTCGCTTCCATAAAACTTCTATTGTAACCAAACCCTTACCAACTTGAAACGAAACATCAAATAACGTCTTATCACAACAAATAAAATTTGAGCTCACCACCCGAGGTAACGAATTACTTTTGACGTTCTAAATCACTCGGGACTTGACCTCGTTTAATCATCGTACTAAATCATTACATCGACTCCCGAAACAACTCCTAAAATGATGTGAGAACGATTCCCAAAACATATAAGACATGAGCCTAAAATAGTGGTTTAAAAATCAATTCAGGCGCCTAGGCGCTGGGCCTTGTTGCGCTGCCCAGCGCCTAGCCTAGCGCCGCGGCACTGGCAGGGCCACAGTTCTAACCTGGAGGCGCCGCAGTGCTCCGACATGCAAATTTCTGGCGCTGCGGCGCTAGTTCTGCGGCCACTCGACTCCAAAAGCTCAAATTTGATGCAAACTCTAAGCCACGTCCGATCAACTCGAACCGATGCAATGAGACTCAACTTAGGATACTAATGCAATGTTTCAAACTCACGCGACGCCCCAAAACAAAGCGTTTTGAGATCTAAAAATTTTGATCCAAAAATAATTTCAAACATGTTTGCTCAAACTTTTCACAACATATATGGATTTTCACGCATAATAAATATCACAACACATAATATGACGAGATCGATGCAGAAACAATAAAATATATATGCCTTGATCTTTAAAAAATTCTTGAAATGACGATACCGAAGCAGAACGGATGCGAGGGTTGATCCGGAACGATTTGTGGCTCGATTTCTTGAAAAAAACTCAATGAGAAAATGCTGAAAAATCGAGGGCAAGGTGGCTGCTGGAAGAGAATTGTAAGAACCCTAAGTTTTCTCACAAAATAATGAAATGAAGAGACAATGAAATGCGCGTGTGTTATCGTGAGTGAGTGTGTGAGAAAGGGTGTGTGTGCGTGGGTTAAATCAAAATTAAGGGAATAAAATTTCTTAATTACTAATTAACAAACTAACTAAATTTTAACCCCTTCCAACTATAATAAACTCTCTTAATTTGAAATAAATTGCACAAGTGTTAAATCATTAAAAGTTTAAAAATCATAAAATTACCAAATAATTAAATTATTCTTTAAAAATGCTAAAACTAAATAAATAATTTTGAAAAAATGACACTTTCTTGACTTGGAGTAAAATACAACATTTTACAAATCGCCCAAATCGTCGCCGGTCTCATTTCCTCGATCCTGCATCGAATAATTGCCTGAAACATGAAAATCACGAAACATTTTAACGTGCATCACGTAAACATAAATAATTTAAAATAATACAAATTCATAAATCATGCTTCTCTAAAATCATTTTAAATTTAAACAAATGATTTAACAATTTAAAAGAATTTCCTGGGTTTTACGTGTATTGATTTTGGGCTCTACAATTCCTCCTCCACTTAAATAAATTTCGTCCTCGAAATTAAGTCTTACCAAACTGTTCCGGGTAGCGATTTCTCATGTCTGCTTCGGCCACGCAAGTGGAATCCTCCACTGATTGATTCCACCATCGGACTTTGACCAACTTGGTCACTTTGTTTCAAAGTCTCCGTTCCTATCTTTCTAGGATTTGGACAGGTTTCTCTTCATATGACAGATCTGGAGCCAACTACAATGGCTCGAAACTCATGACATGCGAAGGATTTCCTATATACTTCCTAAGCATTGAAACGTGGAACACATTGTGTACACCGGCCAGATTCGGCGGTAGGGCTACACGATAAGCTAGTGTCCCAACACTGTCAAGAATTTCAAACGTCCCAATGAATCTCAGACTTAACTTGCCTCTCTTCCCAAACCTCGTAACACCCTTCATAGGGGATATCTTCACGAATACATGATCACCTACGGCAAATTCAAGATCTCTCCTCCTCTTGTCAGCATAACTCTTTTGACGACTCTGGGTGGTCTTCATCCTGTCTCGAATCTCGACCACCACATATGCAGTCTGCTAAACAATCTCTGGACCAATTTCTGATCTCTCACCGACATCATCCCAGATCACATCCTCCCATACAGTGCCTCGTAGGGAGCCATACATATAGATGATTGGAAACTTGTAATGCCCGAGAATTTTTTGTTGCTAATCTGGGATTAATGATGATGATTTGTAGCGTCTATAGATGGACCAAGTCGCGATCAGAATGGGACATGCACGAGTTAGCCTAAGTTGAAATCCCGTAGGTATCGCGCACATGCGCGGCAGAGAGGCGCGCATATGCGTGAGTTCCATGTGCCGAGGTCGAAGGCCTCGCGCATATGCGCGAGTTGCTGGAATTGAATTATGCGGAGACCGTAGGTCTCGCGCATATGCGCGAGAAAAGTGTGCGCATATGCGCGAGCAGCAGAACAGCAAAAATGCCGAGACCGAAGGTCTCGCGCATATGCGCCGGTTGAGGTCGCGCATATGCGCGAGACGTGTAATTCAAAGATGAAGCCATTTGCCCCTTGACATGCATGATATATATATATACAAATCTTCATTCATTCTCCCTCATTTCTTCAGCAAACATCGAGACAAGTTTCAGAAATTCTCAAAGCTTCAAGTATGATTCGTATTGTGATTTCACGCGATCCGACCGTCTGATTTTCAATCCGAGTGTAGATTCTTGTTCCTCTCATCATAAGCTTTCAAAGGATGTAAGTATTAATACATTCAACATGTTTTGAAGTTGAGATGATTGGGGAAATCAAAGTTTGATTGTTATTAATTGTTCTTGTGATTATTGGGAACGTTAATTCGCAACCGGATTATGCGATTTATGTGTAAATTCCAGCATGTCTTGAGTTGAGTTATGTAGATTTTGAGATGATGGAATAGATTTGGGATGATTATGAGTTATTGATATTGATTATTGATAATTGAGTTGACCGGTATCGCGAGATTTCGCCGTTATGCCGTAGGAATGTACCGAGATTAATATTGATCGTATATGTATTGAGTTGGGTTGAGATTGATAGAATGTATTTTGAATATGTCATTTCAGATTTGTTGTGACAAGCTTCGACATCGAGACCTCGACATTTCTAAAGACTACGACGAGGAAGGTATAATTCATGTGGATTCGGGAAGATACAACTCGAGTTAGATTTGATTCGAGTTTCCCAAAATCACATACTAGATTTCTATACCTTGCTATGTTTGTGCTTTATTTTGATTTATGTATAAGCATTGAGATAGGAGATTCATTGGCAGAATTGCCAAGTTCTAGACGTTCGGTGGTATTGAAGCACAGGAGAAGATCGACTCCAGTTGTAGATATTCGATACAGACAGGGCCGAAGTCTAGGAATAAGACGTACCGCCACCATGATTGGGAGGGTAGGTGGGAGACTTGTTACGTCTTATTCACACCGGGATCCCTAGAATTAGATATGAATTGAGTCAAAGATATGAGTTTGATTTACATTGCTTGACTTATTCTGATTATGTTTCATATACTATAAGATGTATTGTTGTTGATTACATTCATGATAGTATGCTCATGATTTATATTGTGTATATGCATGTATACATATTTTATACTGGGATTTGTTCTCACCGGAGTATCCGGCTGTTGTTGTGTCTGTATGTGTGCATGACAACAGGTGAGACAGGATCAGGGTCGCGACAAAGATGAGAGATCGAGTTAGCGTGGAGATTTCAGGCGTAGCAGATGAACGAGGAGTGTGTACATGTGACATGTAGTTGTGGTAAACTCTAGTTGTATTATGGAAAGGGAACAAAGACAAGTATTTACCTTTGTTGAAATAAAATAAAGAATGTTGTTGTGTATGATTTTTATATGATTGTTTTTGATATTAAAAGCAAAATTTTGACCCACATTTTCTAGCAAAGATCCACTTAATCCCAAAGATAATTGAGTTAGAGCCCGGATCCCCACAATAGGTGGTATCAGAGCTGTAGGTTCTGTAGACTGAACTAGAAGAGAGTGAGCGGGGTAGATCGAGTCGTCTTTCTTGCTTTTGTGATGTTAGTATGCTATTTATTGTATGTTGATTTACATATGTCTTATATGCAAGCATGTTTCTTGTTGTAATACATGTCTACCTGTTTATTTGATTTGATTGCGACATGTATTAAGCACATATTGAATCAGAACCGATTCTGGATCAGAGGTATATGATCAGAGGAGGATTGAGACAGATTGTACAGACTGTGTTCTAATCCGTTTGATAATCAGATATGCCTCCTCGACGAGTACCGCAACCAGTAGCAGGTCGGGCACCGGAACAGGGCAGTACATCCAATGAGCCGATGGATGTGACCGCTACACTGATGGAGACTTTGTTGAAGCGGTTTCAGTCATTCCGACCACCGACACTGAAGGGCACAGAAAATTCAGTTGAATGTGAAAGTTGGCTCGATGACATCGAGATGTTATTTGAATCTCTTGACTACACTGACGAGCGACGAGTTAAACTTATTGGGCATCAACTGCAAGAAGTTGCAAAGAACTGGTGGCTTACCACGAAAAGAGCCTTGGAGCATCGTGTCACAGAGATCACTTGGAAAGTTTTCAAAGCAGAGTTCTATCAACGATTCTTTCCCGTGTCCTACCGAAAAGACAAAGGTGCTGAATTTGCCAATTTAAGACAGGGACAGCTGAACATCGAAGACTATGTTGCTAAGTTCTCTGCACTACTCCGATTTGCCCCTCATGTTGCAGAAAATGATGAGGCCATTGCAGATCAGTTTATTAATGGCTTGAACCCAGATATTTTTACTTTGGTAAATACCGGTAGACCTAACACCTTCACTGAAGCGTTGAACCGTGCCAAGGGGGCGGAAGCTGGACATCTTAGGCAACGAAGCACTCCCTATGTCACTCCGAGTCCAAGACCACCAAACCCTCTTTTCAACCTCCTCCCAGATTCGAGAGCAGTGGTAGTAGCAGCAGGAGAAAAGATCAGTTGAAAGCCAAAGGCAAACAATTCAAGAGATCAGGGAACAGTTCGACGAGCTCCAGTGGATCAATTCAGAGAGGTCCTGGACAGAGTACAGAGTATACATGTGTGTATTGCAGTTCTTGTGGAGGCAGACATGCCACTGAGCAGTGTCAGGGAGTGATGGGTCACTGCAATATCTGTAGACAGCAGGGACACTTCGCAAGGGTTTGTCCACAGAAAGGGGTACAGCAAGCTCAGAGTGTAGGAGCATCTGGTTCCGTAAATCAGCATGAGAGGCAAGCTTCATCTGTTCATTCCTTTCAGCCAACCCCTACACAGACCCAGCCCCGAGCCAGAAGTAGCCAGACAGTGAGCCAGCCTCCTAGACTGCAGGCTCGAGTATTTGCACTGACAGAAGAGCAAGCCCAAGATGCACCAGATGACATGATCGCATGTAACTGTTTCCTTTGCGGTTATCCTGCCTATGTTTTGATAGATAAAGGTGCATCTCATACATTTATATCAGAACGTTTTGCATTGACACATGCATTGCCTGTCGAGTCATTATCTGCTGTAGTGTCTGTTACTTCTCCGTTGGGAAGTGGTCTTATATCTGTAACGTCAGTTAGACAATGTATGCTTCAGTTTGAGGGTCACGAGATTGAGTTAGACTGTGTTGTGCTTGGGCTATCTGATTTTGATTGTATTGTCGGTATTGATATGTTAATAAAGTACCGAGCCACTGTAGATTGTTTTCAGAAGATTGTCAAGTTCAGACCAGAGATTGCTGACGAATGGAAATTCTACGGTAAGGGTTCCAGATCTCGGATTCCCTTAGTATCTGTTTTGACGATGACACGATTGTTACAGAGAGGAGCAGAAGGGTTTCTTGTCTATTCAGTTGATCTACGGAAATCGAGCCCGGCATTGGCAGATTTCCCAGTGGTATGCGAGTTCGCCGATGTATTTCCCGATGAAATTCCAGGGTTACCTCCAGCTCTAGAGGTAGATTTTAGCATTGATCTCATTCCAGGTACCGTTCCTATATCCCGAGCCCCGTACAGAATGGTGCCAATCGAATTGAAAGAATTAAAAACTCAGCTAGAAGATCTTCTAGCCAAGGGATATATTAGACCGAGTGTTTCTCCTTGGGGCGCTCCAGTGCTATTTGTGCGAAAGAAAGACGGTTCAATGAGATTGTGTATTGATTACCGGCAACTGAACAAGGCGACGGGAAAGAACAAGTACCCATTGCCTCGTATCGATGATTTATTTGATCAGTTGCAGGGATCTTCTGTCTATTCCAAGATCGATCTGCGATCTGGATATCACCAATTACGAGTCAGAGATGCAGACATACCAAAGATAGCATTTCGAATCAGGTATGGACATTATGAGTTTATTGTCATGACTTTTGGTTTAACGAATGCTCCAGCGGTGTTTATGGGACTGATGAATCGTGTTTTTCAGAAGTATCTAGATGAGTTTGTTATTGTTTTTATTGATGATATTTTGGTATATTCCAAGAGTAAGGTTGAGCATACCGAACACTTAAGAATTGTGTTGCAGACTCTGAGAACTGAGAAATTATATGCCAAACTGTCAAAATGCGAGTTTTGGCTGAGACAGGTTGTCTTTTTGGGGCATATCATATCGGGAGACGGTATTTTTGTTGATCCAAGTAAAGTTGAAGCTGTAATCAGTTGGCCTAGACCGACTTCTGTGCCAGAGATACGCAGCTTCATGGGTCTAGCAGGGTACTATCGACGATTCATCAAAAATTTCTCCAGTATCGCGAAGCCTATTACCCAGTTGACACAAAAGAATGCGCCATTTGTGTGGTCTGAAGCTTGTGTGGCTAGCTTCTTGGAGTTGAAGAGACGATTGACCAGTGCTCCAGTATTGACGATACCTTCAGGTACGGGTGATTTTGTTGTATATTGTGATGCATCTCACAAAGGGTTAGGATGTATTCTTATGCAGCAAGGACATGTGATTGCTTATGCCTCGAGACAGTTGAAGCCACACGAAACTCGATACCCAATTCATGATCTTGAATTGGCGGCCGTTGTATTTGAACTCAAGATATGGCGACACTATCTCTATGGCGAGAAGTTTGAAATCTATTCTGATCACAAAAGCCTGAAGTATCTGTTCTCTCAATCCGAATTGAATATGAGACAGCGTAGATGGCTCGATTTACTGAAATATTTTGATTGTGAAATCAAGTACTATCCAGGGAAGTCTAATGCAGCAGCGGATGCCTTGAGTCGAAAGGTATGTGCTATATCTTTATCGACGATAGGTGTCTCTAATTTAATTAAGGATTGCTGTTTGTCTGGATTAGCATTTGACACAGAGAGTAGACCACTGCGACTTGCTATGATTCAATTAGAACCAGATTTGATTGTTCGTATTAAAGAAGCACAGAAAAATGATCAGAATGTTCAGAAGTCAATTCAGATGGTCAGATCGGGACATCACTCAGAGTATCAGGTACATGATCATGTTCTATATGTAAATAACCGTCTTGTGGTGCCAGATGTTTCAGATTTGAAACAACAGATTCTATCAGAAGCGCACTATAGTCGGTTCAGTATTCATCCTGGTGGCTGAAAGATGTACAACGATCTAAAGACACTGTTTTGGTGGAAAAAGATGAAATCAGACATTGCAGAGTTTGTGTCGAAATGTTTGAATTGCCAACAGGTGAAGGCCGAGGGAAGGAAGCCCGTAGGTTTACTTCAGAGTTTATCTATTCTTGAATGGAAATGGGATCACATTTCCATGGATTTCGTGACGAAGTTGCCACGTTCTTCCCGGGGTTGCGATGCGATTTGGGTTGTGATTGACAGATTGACCAAATCCGCATGTTTTATTCTGTACAGAATGACGTATAGACATGATCAGATGGCAGAGATATATGTCAGAGAGGTAGTTAGATTACATGGTGTGCCGAAATCTATTGTATCATATCGTGATCCCCGGTTCACTTCACATTTTTGGCACAATTTACAGCAGGCTTTGGGTACGACATTGTACCTGAGTACTGCATACTATACCCAGACAGACGGACAGTCAGAGCGGACTATCCAGATCTTAGAGGATATGCTGAGAGCGGTAGTGCTAGACTTTGGCACTAGTTGGCAAGATTCACTATCACTTTGTGAATTCTTGTACAACAATAGCTATCAAACAAGCATCGAGATGGCACCGTTTGAAGCATTATATGGCAAGAAGTGCAGATCTCCTCTGTATTGGGATGATGTATCTGAGGTACCAGAACTTGGGCCTGATATGGTTCGGGAAATGACTGAGAAAGTAAAACTGATACAGAAAAGAATGAAGACAGCGCAGATTAGACAAGCCAAGTATGCGAATATACGTCGTCGACCGTTAGTGTTTGAACAGGGAGACAGAGTATTTTTAAAGATTTCTCCTTTCAGAGACATTGTCAGGTTTGGTAAACGTGGGAAATTGTCTCCTAGATACATCGGTCCATATGAGATCCTTGAGAAGATCGGCGATCGTGCCTATCGACTTGCTCTTCCTCCTTCTTTATCCAGGATACATGATGTTTTTCATGTGTCGATGCTACGGAAATATCTGCCAGATACTTCTCATATTCTTCAGCCTGACGAGGCCGAACTCGATGAGACTTTGAGTTATTTTGAGCAGCCGATTCAGATTATTGATCAGAAGGACAAACAGCTCAGAACAAAGACTATTCTGCTGGTGAAAGTCCAATGGAGTCGTCATGGCACTGAAGAAGCGACCTGGGAGACAGAATTAGAGATGAGACAGAAATATCCAGAGTTATTTTCATGACGTAAGTATTTATTTAGTTTTTGAGTATATTGCTTCCTTTACAAGCTTGATTGGTTACCTGAGATTTCGGGGAAGAAATCATATCTTAGAGGGGGAGAATTGTAATGCCCGAGAATTTTTTGTTGCTAATCTAGGATTAATGATGATGATTTGTAGCGTCTATAGATGGACCAAGTCGCGATCAGAATGGGACATGCACGAGTTAGCCTAAGTTGAAATCCCGTAGGTATCGCCCACATGCGCGGCAGAGAGGCGCGCACATGCGTGAGTTCCATGTGCCGAGGTCGAAGGCCTCGCGCATATGCGCGAGAAGCGACGCGCATATGCGCGAGTTGCTAGAATTGAATTATGCGGAGACCATAGGTCTCGCGCATATGCGCGAGAAGAGTGTGCGCATATGCGCGAGCAGCAGAACAGCCAAAATGCCGAGACCGAAGGTCTCGCGCATATGCGCCGGTTGAGGTCGCGCATATGCGCGAGACGTGTAATTCAAAGATGAAGCCATTTGCCCCTTGACATGCATGATATATATATATATACAAATCTTCATTCATTCTCCCTCATTTCTTCAACAAACATCGAGACAAGTTTCAGAAATCCTCAAAGCTTCAAGTTTGATTCGTATTGTGATTTCACGCGGTCCGACCGTCTGATTTTCAATCCGAGTGTATATTCTTGTTCCTCTCATCATAAGCTTTCAAAGGATGTAAGTATTAATAAATTCAGCATGTTTTGAAGTTGAGATGATTGGGGAAATAAAAGTTTGATTGTTATTCAGCATGTTTTGAAGTTGAGATGATTGGGGAAATCAAATTTTGATTGTTATTAATTGTTCTTGTAATTATTGGGAACGTTTATTCGCAACCGGATCGAAGAACGGTTATTATATGCGATTTATGTGTAAATTCCAGCATGTCTTGAGTTCAGTTATGTAGATTTTGAGATGATGGAATAGATTTGGGATGATTATGAGTTATTGATATTTATTATTGATAATTGAGTTGACCGGTATCGCGAGATTTTGCCGTTATGCCGTCGGAATGTACCGAGATTAATATTGATCGTATATGTATTGAGTTGGGTTGAGATTGATAGAATGTATTTTGAATATGTCATTTTAGATTTGTTGTGACAAGCTTCGACATCGAGACCTCGACATTTCTAAAGACTACGACGAGGAAGGTATAATTCATGTGGGTTCGGGAAGATACAACTCGAGTTAGATTTGATTCGAGTTTCCCAAAATCACATACTAGATTTCTATACCTTGCTATGCTTGTGCTTTATTTTGATTTATGTATAAGCATTGAGATAGGAGAGTAATTGGCAGAATTGCCAAGTTCTAGACGTTCGGTGGTATTGAAGCACAGGAGATGATCGACTCCAGTTGTAGATATTCGATACAGACATGGCCGAAGTCTAGAAATAAGACGTACCGCCACCACGATTGGGAAGGTAGGTGGGAGACTTGTTACGTCTTATTCACACCGGGATCCACAAAAATTAGATATGAATTGAGTCAAAGATATGAGTTTGATTTACATTGCTTGACTTATTCTGATTATGTTTCATATACTATAAGATGTATTGTTGTTGATTACATTCATGATAGTGTGCTCATGATTTATATTGTGTATATGCATGTATACATGTTTTATACTGGGATTTGTTCTTACCGGAGTATCCGGCTGTTGTTGTGTCTGTATGTGTGCATGACAACATGTGAGACAGGATCAGGGTTGCGACAAAGATGAGCGATCGAGTTAGCGTGGAGATTTCGGGCGTAGCAGATGAACTAGGAGTGTGTACATGTGACATGTAGTTGTGGTAAACTCTAGTTGTATTATGGAAAGGGAACAAGATATGTATTTACCTTTGTTGAAATAAAATAAAGAATGTTGTTGTGTATGATTTTTATACGATTGTTTTTGACATTAAAAGCAAATTTTGACCCACATTTTCTAGCAAAGATCCACTTAATCCCAAAGATAATTGAGTTAGAGCCCGGGTCCCCACAAAACTGTTGTTGCAGGTAAACTTCACTAAAGGTAGCTTTGATTCCCAATTCCCATGGAAATCTATCACACAGGCTCGCAACAAATCTTCCAAAATCTGAATCACCCGCTCAGAATGGCCATCTATCTGAGGGTGGAATGCAGTACTGAATAGCAGTTTTGTCCCCATGGCTCCATGTAAACTCTTCCAAAAGGACGATGTGAACTTCGGGTCCTTGTCGGATACAATAGAAACTGGGATTCCGTGCAATCAGACTATCACCCTGATATAGAGCTCTGCATACTGAGTCATGGAGAAAGTCGTCTTCACTGGTAAGAAATGCGCTGACTTAGTAAGTCGGTCCACTAAAACCCAAATGGCATTGGATCTTCTGACTGACCTCGGCAAACCAACAACAAAATCCATAGTGATATTCTCCCATTTCCACTCAGGGATAGGGAGCGGCTTAAGCATTCCTGCTGGCCTCTGGTGCTTTGCCTTCACTTGCTGACGAGTAAGGCATTCAGACACAAATCGACAGATGTCTCGCTTCATACCTGGCCACCAATACAAAATCTGCAAATCATTGTACATTTTGGTACCTCCTGGATTGATGAAATACGGAGATGTATGTGCCTCTATCATAATATCCTCTCTGATCGAATCAACATTAGACACCCACATCCTTCCTCAGTATCTCACAATATCATCAGAAACTGTATATAGTACACTGTTTTTGGCCTCATCCTTCAGTCTCCATTTCTGTAATTGTTCATCCGAAGGCTGACCTCTATGGATTCGATCTAGCAACGAAGACTGGACTGTCAAATTAGACAGCTTAGGAGCTCTGCCCTTAGGATAAACTTCCAAGCCAAAACTTTGAATCTCTGACTGAAGAGATCCCTGCACTGACAACTGTGATACGACGGCTACTTTTCTGCTCAAAGCATCTGCCACAACATTAGCTTTCCCTGGGTGGTAGCTAATTTTGCAATCGTAGTCTTTTGCTAACTCCAACCACCGTTTTTGTCTCATATTCAGCTATTTCTACGTAAAGAAATACTTGAGACTCTTGTGATCAATAAATATCTTGCATTTCTCGTTGTACAAATAATGTCTCCAAATCTTCAATGCAAAGACAACGGCTGCTAACTCGAGATCATGAGTCGGGTAGTTCTTTTTATGCACCTTCAAATGTTTGGAAGCATAAGATATAACCCGACCATGATGCATCAAAACTACGCCTAAACCTAGCTTACAAGCATCAGTGTATAGCACAAAATCGCCTTGCCCTTCTAGCATGGCTAAAACTGGCGCTGTGATAAGAGCTTGCTTCAAAGTATCAAAGCTCATCTGACACTCCTCACTCCAAACGAATTTAGCATTCTTCTTAGTCAATGAAGTGAATTGCATTGCTATCGAAGAAAATCCTTAAATAAATTTCCTGTAGTAGCCTGCTAAGAATAGAAAACTGCGGATTTCTGATGCATTATTCGGCTCAATCTATTCTTAAACTGCTGCCACCTTGGCTGGATCCACCTCAATGCCACTGCTAGATATTATATGTTCCAAAAATGATACTTTCCCCGACCAGAATTCACACTTACTGAACTTTGCAACCAACTTGCGACTCTGCAAGGCCTGCAAAACTGTACCCAAATGATGACTGTGCTCCTCATAGCTCTTCGAGTAGATAAGGACGTTGTCAATGAACACCATGATGAGCTGATCTAGGTAGGACTGAAATACTCGATTCATCAAGTCCATAAAAATTGCGGGAGCATTCGTCAGTCCAAACGATATTACTAAGAACTCGTAGTGCCCGTATCTGGTTCGGAAGGCTGTCTTATTAATATCTGCATCTTTTACCTTCAGCTGATGATACTCTGATCGTAGATCTATCTTAGAGAACACTGTAGCTCCCTACAAGTGATCAAACAAGTCCTCAATCCTTGGTAGTGGATATTTATTCTTGATCTTTACCTTGTTCAGCACTCGGTAATCGATACACAACCTCATTCTCTCATATTTCTTCTTTACAAAGAGCACTGGTGCACCCCAAGGTGAGAAACTAGGGCGAATAAATCCCTTGTCAAGAAGCTCCTGAATGTGCTGTTTGAGCTCTATCATCTCAGCTAGAGCTAGACGGTACGGTGCCTTAGATATTGTGTGGGGACCCGGACGCTAATCATGTTCTTAATCGTCATTTGGGACGATTTAATCAATTATAATAAACAGGGTCTAAATTTTTTTTTTAACATACAAAGCGGAAACGTAATTTAAATCGATCTGAAATACATATTAAACATAAACATACAAATCTCGTATTGTCTATAATAATTCAACTAGGTCCAACTACATATCAGTGATGAATCCTAATTTACTTCTGAGCCCGGATCTCCACGCTAACTAATCCTGTCTCGTTCTCTTCTTGACCCTGATCCTGTCCCACCTGTTGTCATGCACACATACAAACAAGACAACAGCCGGATAACTCCGGTGAGAATTATATTCTCAGTATAAACCATGTACACATGCAATCATATAATCAATATAAAAGCATATAAAAGATATTCATAGCATGCATCCTAATCAAAACATGAATAAAGTATTCGTCGCATGTATCACAATCCGAAACATGGATCAATATCAATAAATGAATCACTCTCCGTGATTCTCAGACTCAGACTCGACTCAGTCCTAATCTAGGGATCCCGATCAGAATAAGAACATACACCCACCTACACTCCCGATCGGGGTGGTGGTACGTTCTTATTCACAGACTTTGGCCCTTTCCATATCGAACATCAGTAATAGAAGCAACTCCAATTCTATCCACTTCGATATGACCAAACGTCCGATGTCCTGACCTATCTGTCAAAGACTATGGCACTTCTGCCATATTCCTATCCTGTGACAAGGTGCAATGTGCCAGTGACGATTCTATCACTATCAGGCACTTCTATCACAAGACCAATCATTTAATACCTGCTATCTATATATCAATAGAACAAGCATATCAATTCATTCATTAATTGCAAATATCAATGCAATAAAATAAAGTATGTGATTTAGGGAAACTCGAGTCAAACCTCACTCGAGTTGTGCAATCCCAACTCAACATTAATTTATACCTTTATCTTCTCGGTCCGACGAAGACGAAGTCTCGAATTCAACTCTGTCCATACCCAATCTGGCAATGACAATATCGAATAGATACAATATCAGTATATAACTCAGTTCAAAACCTGTTCTGATCAATACTCAAATCAAGACATACTCTGATCAATGTCAATAGACATACGGTACCACACTACAATCTCAATAAATACTGAATCTGATCAAATGTCAATCTGCTGATATTTCGACGGCATAATAATACAATCTCAATAACCCTGTCAATCTCAACATCACAGATATAATCCCAGAACTCATATTCGATATCGGTATAACTCAGAATCTCAACGATAATACAAATCTGATATCGAATCTCAATCAATTCCTTCCGAAAATCATAATAATTCCATACGGTATCTATTCTTCAGTCCGGTTTTGATTCTACGATGTTTACTATGTCAAGAACATCATACATGAATTATGTTCAATTCTAACAATATCATATTTTCAAATCATATCAAAACGTAGTAAAACTTACGTCAAGTTGTAGCCTGCGTCGATAGGAACTCAGTACTAAAGTCGGATTCCAAATCTGACGGACGGATCGAAATAAAAAGGCGTAAGGATTTCAGAAGCTTTCTCAATTTCCTTTTCTTCGTTTCTTCTGAAATGAAGAAATGTACGTTTGTTATATATATATATATATATTTACACGTCTTACGGTGGAGACCAAGTGTCCATTTTTCCTTTTGCATGACTCGCGCATATGCGCGCCCCAAGTCCCGCGCATATGCACGAGACCTACTGTCTTGGCAAGAATCTTCTCGACAGCTCGCGCATATGCGCGCCCCATCTTCGCGCATATGCGCGAGACCTACTGTCTCGTGCACACATACCCACTCGCGCATATGCGCGCCTCCATCCGGCGCATATGTGCCAACTCCTCTGGACTTTTTCTTTAGCTATCTGGACACCTCGCGCATGTGCGCGCCTTCAAGCCGCGCATATGCGCGCAATGTTCTGCCTACCTCGTGCATATGCGCCTGGCTGAGTCGCGCATATGCACGAGGCTCATCCTCGCACATATTTTACATCTTTTCTTGTCTTTCCCGGTCTATAATTACCGAGATTCATCAATAAATCATTTAAGATTCATCTCAGATTACGGTAATCAAAATCTCAGGCCTTACATATTGGCACAGTGCCTGGCACAAGATCAATAGCGAACTCCACCTCTCTCTATGGTGGAAGGCATGATGTCATCGGGAAAAACGTAAGGAAAATTTCTGACTACTGGTAAATCAGATATCGACGGAGTGGGTACGTCAGGTGCGGAAATAATACTGGCCAAGAAAGCCTGACACCCCTTATGAATAAGTCTCTGCGCCTGCATGCAAGAGATCATGCGAGGGAAACTTCTCCATCTGTCCGGCTCAAAAAGAAACTGCTCCATGCCCAAAGGTCTTACCAACATTGATCTTTTTTGAAAATCAATCAGAACTATATTCTTCGTCAGCCAGTCCATTCCCAAGATAATATAACACTCTGGCATCGGCAACACAATCAGATCGGCATATACTAGGTGGCCCAGCAGTTCAAGATCAATGTCTCTGACCACACTGGTCAGGCGGGAGCGTACTTCCTCAGTGAAGTACTTGGAGTAGAAAACCTCCTTGAAACCAGTCCACGTCAATGTCTGCAAATTTAATGATATAGACGCGCTCTCCCACCACAATCTGGTGTCTCCTGTCAGTAGAAAAGTGTCACATCTGACCCTGTCTGCATCCTGCAGCTCCATGAATGAAAACATTACCTCGATGGACTTAATCCATCCCTCGGCTATCATCGGATCAGTAGTCCCCGAGAACTCCTTCGGATCCATTCTCCTAAACCTCTCATAAATTGCCTCAGGTCTGGGCCTCGCCCCTGTGTCTACTGCAGCTTGATTCCCCGCAAACTGTGTGAAAAATTGAGTCGTCCCTGCAAGCATCTGAGCCTACATGTCTGGGGGTGGACGAGAAGGAGTGGCCCTCTCCCCATTTTGAGACTCTCTATCCTCTTCGCCTGCTTCACGCATAATCCTACGTATAGGAGGCATACTGTTCCAACATTTACCCAACACGTAAACCCAATATGCATGAACATAATATTAATATCATAAGATGCACGTGTTATGAACTTAAAACATATATATGCTGAAATCATGACTTGATACTTACTACATTAAAGAATTAAAACTTTAAAACTTACATACTTGAGGTGTGACTTCGTGAGCTTCTGGCAACTGGCAGTAGGCATAAGCCTCTATAAGAACACCGCTCCGATATCAATTGTAACGTATCGTACTTTTTAAACTATTTGAAATTTTCAGAAAAATAAAAATTTTCTTAAATAGATAATAAACCTTCAAAATGCGATAAAGATAAAATGTTCGTCCAAAATATTTGCAACAAAAAGATTACAAATATAGATTGCAAAGTAACCGGATTAAAAAACGTGAAGAATTCTCATGAAAATCAGTGTTTGAATCAACACGCATAAAATTCTTAAAACATAGGCGGCCCTCGGGTTTAGCCTCTTGCGCAGACCGAGACGGCTCTGAAACATCTGCTACTCGTTTTCTTAAAACGTGCTAGAAATTTTTTTTTCCTCCTTAATCTCCATAATTCAGAATATACATATATATAAATATTTTAAAATACCTTGTACCATTTTAAAAATAAACAATCAACTAATATTTACAAATCGAAGGAAAATAGTTCAAATCGTAAAAATCGTCAAACGTTTTACCAAACCTAGAAACATTATTTGAAAAGTATAGTCCAAATCGTAAAATCATAAATCATAAACTAATGCGAAAAACTAGCGTCGGTCCTCGGGTTATGTGCACCTTAAGTCCAGTCAGATCAACCATCAACACCTCCATTTTCATTAACATCAAACTCACCTGCATCGATCACACCTAGTGAGTCTAAAGACTCAACACATCATATTCTTGATAACAAATAATACGTATAAAACCACAAGTAACAATGAAAATACTTTTACGTAAAAATAACATTTTCATGTCATGCATAAACTTCAAATGTAAACTTTTCATAAACACTTTCATATCATCTTCAACATATTTATATACATATTATCATCAACATATACGTATTCCTTTTTCCTTTTTCGTTGAATTCAGATCGTTAATTGTGAGTTTCGTGTTCATCTACGTCTACGTGTTGGGCGATGGATCCATCTACATGTAACCACAGTAATGGACGGCAGGGACATTAGCAACAATCTCACAGATCAACTGAGCCTTGGTCTTACGTATTAATATATAATAGTATACATATTCGTATCCACGAAAATACGATCGTGGGGCTCCTACTAGGACCGTCACCCTCACAATATATCCAACATATCCTCGTCTTAGTCACAATTACTTCACTTACTTCAACGTTTCATATTCTCATTACTTTATAAAATTTAAACATGCATATAACGTTTTTCTTTTAAACCAAGCATGAAACATATCTTTTAACGTTGTCGTTTCACCGTAAAAACCCATAAACTTTTAAAATAAACGTTTTAACATCAAAAAATCCATAAACATTAAAAAAAACATTTTTAACATATTCATTTCCATGAACATTTAAAATAATCATATTAACATATAAAACAGCGATCAGAGCAATGCCATGACCTTTACTAATTTTCGGGTGTAAAATTACTGTTTTACCCCTAGACGTAAAATTTCACGTTTTTGACTTTTTGTTAATTTCATTGACTCTAACATGTCCCAAATAATTATTTAAGCTTGCATTAATTTTCTCATATTTTTATTTAGCTTAAATCGAGGACTATTCTATTATTCTTTAAATATAACATATTATTGCGTTTTAATCCCGAATTAAACCAAAACTTAATACAAAATTTCCAAATAAAAAACGTAGACTTTTAATAATTATTTGAGCTTAAATATAGTTTTTCATAATTTTATTCCGCATAAAACTAGGCGTTTCAATTATTTCTTTAATTAACGTTTCGTGCGGCGATTAAAACCCGGATAAATCCAAAACTCATTATTTTGATCTCAAATTTTAAACATAACATTTTATTATGTATTCTACCCTTGGGAGCCATGAACCACACCCGTGGACCCATGGTTCCATTTTTAGTTCTTAAAATCTCAAAATTGACATCTTAACGAACCACACGAGCCATCTCCCAATTTACTCGAGCCACGATCGTGTGATGAACCGTATCTTAAAATACTAATACTTTAACATTTGCGGAAAAATTTAAAATTTTCTTATTAAATGATTTATTAAAAGTATAGCTCTTAAAATAACTTAACGGTCACCACTCATACTAAAATAAAATTAATATTAAAACTCCATCATTTAAAATAAATTACCAACATCCAATTAATCCTAAAATCCAAAAAATATAATAATTAAATTTAAAAATAGTCTAACAAATTATAAATTTAATTTGCTTATCACCAATCCTAATAAATCAAAAGTCAGAGTAAATAATTTAAAAGAACGTGCGTAATAATATAACTTAAACTAAAAGGTCCTCGGGTTTGCACTGCCACTGGCCCGAGCCTGCTCACTGGTCGCCGCCTCCTGTCTCCTCAACTACATCATTTGCACCGATCAAGTCTAGTGAGTCTTGTTAGAGTAGATGCCCTGTAAGCCACTTATATCGATACCATTCTGAAACGATTCTCTATGGAAGAGTCCAAGAGAGGATACTTACCAATGTGTCATGGTATTACTCTATCTAAAGTCATGTGTCCTAAAACTGATGAAGAGATAGAGATGATGATACGTATTCCATATGCGTCAGCCATTGGTAGTATCATGTATGATATGATATCAACACGTCCCGATGTTGCTTACGCCATGAGTGTTACAAGCAGATATCAGGCGAACCCTGGTCCAATTCATTGGAAGGCCGTGAAAGATATTCTTAAGTACTTGAGAAGGACTAAGAATTTGTTCATGGTCTATGGGGGTGGAGAATTGAAATTGGAAGGCTACACTGATTCTAGCTTTCAATGTGACATAGATGATTCGAAATCAACCTCTAGTTTTGTATTCATGCTTAATGGTGCGGCTGTCTCTTGGAAGAGTTCTAAGCAAGACACCGTTGCGGATTCCACCACTGAAGCTGAGTACATTGATGCATCTGCTGCAGCCAATGAGGCGGTTTGGATGAGGAATTTTGTCCAAGAGTTGGGCGTTATTCCTAATGGAGTTGATCCAGTTCCGCTATACTGCGACAACACTGGTGTCGTTGCGCAAGCAAAGGAACCAAGGTCTCATCAGCGATCCAAACATGTACTGAGGAAGTCCCACATCAGCCGGGAGATTGTGGGAAGAGGAGATATATCAGTTGAAAGAGTCCTCTTTTCAGATAATGTTGCTGATCCACTTACAAAGCCCTTGCCAGGACCATTGTTTGAGCAGCATCGCGAAGCAATGGGATTAAAGTTTATGGGTAGTTGGCTCTAGGGCAAGTGGGAGATTGTTAGAGTAGATGCCCTGTAAGCCAACTGTTGGCTGTGAAATTTATTGACTCAAGTGTAATAAACAATCTTTATTTTAATATAATTTATTTTTTAATGGTTTCGTTATACTTTATCTGTATACCCATGAAAGCAGCATAGATAAAGTCTTTGATTATGCTTTAATACAAATGAATCGTAATTCGATGTTGAAACTCATTTGTAAACACTGCATATTCTAAATTCGTTCCTAGTCGATTTAGCCGCCTAAAACAGGGATAAAGGTCGCTTGAGCTCGAGACTAGCATCTGTGATGTTGTGTACTGCGTTTCTTGGTAAGGGCATAGAGATGTCCAAACATGCAGATGGGTAGTCATATGATGATTATACCGAACAACCCTCCCTCGGACTTTCCAAGTGGTTATCATTCATCGAGAGGATAAGTCCGTGGTTATGATTGTACACCATTAGTCCTTACGACCCGGGACAACACTGAGGCTCTATATGCTAGGGCTGT
>NC_133321.1:11023416-11067042 GCF_012295235.1 Primulina huaijiensis
TATTAAACTCAAAAGTTGGGTTTATTAAATATTAAATTTTGGAGGTGATAAAATTCAAAGAGTTGAATTTATAATTTAAATATTAAATTCAAATGTTGAATTTATGATGTATTTATTTTATTAAGTTCAAATGTTGAGTTTATTAAATATTAAATAATATAAATTAGAAAGTATGTTTAATGGGCTTGTAGAAGTACAAGTCCAACATACTAAATAATTAAAGTTCTTAATGGACTTTGATTAATTAATTAAACTAGTTGGACTAGCCCAATTAATTAATCAAGCCCATTAATGTTAATTAAGTGTATTAGGTTTTGGCTTAATTATAAATAGGAGTGATCAAGCCATAACCCAAGCCTCCACCTTCACAATTTTCGAAAATCACAAGTTTTTCTCTCCAAAATTTCGGCCACTTCTTTTTGAAGAAAAGTTTGAGCCGTCTCTCATTATTTGATCTCCAACGCAAAACTTCTTCCAATTTTCTAGTGCAAATTGGAAGAGGAATAAATCATCTAGTCGTGGACCTGATTAGAAAAATTAACAAAGGAGCTTTTGAAGAAAGTTCGTAGGGATTCATCAAGAGCAAATCCGTTTATACCAGATTAGTTGGAGCCAAGTGATTTAATTCACAAAGGTATAATATTCTAACTCCCTATGAATGTTTAATCGTAAAACGATACGAGCGTCCAAATCAAATATATTTTGATTGTCAAAATAAAATAAAAATTTTAAAACTTCCGCTGCGTTTGAGCGTGTAGAAAACCGAGATCCAACAAGTCTAATGACTCAGCATGCATAAACCGTGAATAACGAATTATACGTAATAAAAATCCATGCAATTTAAACTTAGCTTGTACATTAAATATTATAAGCATGAATATGTATAACGTGACTTTCTTGTATAAACAATTTCATAAAAATAATAGAATCATATTTTTCATACTTGTTATGCATAATCATAAACATAAATAATTTTACGTAGAGTTCTGTTCAATGCAAGTGGCCCATACACATAAATCGTTTGATCAAACTTAAACCACATTACTGGGCCAGCAGGGATCACCACAGCCTTTCGACCGGATGTCCACTCCCGGATACATAAATCCCCGGTCATACTTTACCGGGTGGAGAGGTCCCCGGTGTCTCGAACTCGAGCGGCCTATATCCTTCTTAGCGGCGGCTGAATCGACTAGGAACTGTTTAGAATATACAGTATTGCAAATATGAGTTTCATGATACTCATCATATGAGCATCTCATATTCTTTCTACTATTTGTATATTCAAGGACTTTATCTATGCAACTAGCATGGGTATACAGATAAAAAAGTGCCAAAATAATAATTTCAAATATTATTAAAATAAAGATTGTTTATACATAGAGTTTCATTGTTAACACTCGGCTAACACTTGGCCCGACGTGCACCTACTCTAACAATCTCCCACCTGCACTAGAGCCAACTACCCATATGCTTCAAACCCATCGATTCGCGATGCTTCTCGAATAATGGTTTAGGTAAAGGCTTAGTTAGCGGATTAGCAACATTATCTGCGGAGCCGACTTTGTCAATCGACACTTCTCCATTTTCCACAATCTCTCGGAAGATGTGGTACTTTCTCAATACATGTTTAGACTTCTGATGAGACCTGGGCTCCTTTCCTTGAGCTATAGCTCCCGTGTTGTCACAAAACACCGGGACAGGAGCAACTCCATTAGGAATGACGCCCAACTCTTGGACGAAATTCCTTATCCAAACAGCCTCCTTTGCTGCAGCTGATGCAGCAATGTATTCGGCCTCAGTGGTCGAATCCGCTGTACTGTCTTGCTTAGAACTCTTCCAAGAGACAACAGCACCATTGAGCATGAATACGAACCCAGAGGTTGACTTCGAGTCATCGATATCGCTTTGAAAGCTAGAGTCGGTATAGCCTTCCAATTTAAGTTCTCCACCCCATAGACCAAGAACAACTTATTGGTCCTTCTCAAATACTTGAGGATGTCTTTCACAGCTTTCCAGTGTGGAAGACCAGGGTTCGATTGATATCTACTCACTACAGTTAGTGCGAAAGCCACGTCAGGACATGTAGATATCATCCCATACATGATGTTACCAATCGCAGATGCATAAGGAATGCTTGTCATCGCCGCTATCTCTACATCAGTTTTGGGAGACATAGACTTGGATACGGACACGCCATGACACATTGGTAGATGTCCTCTCTTGGACTCATCCATCGAGAACCGCTTCACGATGGTATCAATGTATGTGGACTGGGTGAGACCAAGCAATCTTTTTGATCTATCTCTATATATCTGTATTCCCAATACAAAAGTTGCTTCACCCAAGTCCTGCATTGAGAACTTACTAGCTAACCATATCTTAGTTGATTGCAACATTCCTACATCATTCCCAATGAGTAGAATGTCATCAACATAAAGCACCAGAAATGTCACAGCACTCCCACTGACCTTCTTATACACACAGGGTTCCTCAGGATTCTTTGTAAAACTAAACTCTTTGATTGTACTATCGAACCTGAGGTTCCAACTCCTAGATGCCTGCTTTAGACAATAAATATATCTCTGAATTTTGCATACCATATGATCACTTCCGACAGATGTAAACCCTTCAGGTTGAGACATGTAAATCTCTTCCTTAATATCCCCATTAAGAAAGGCTGTCTTAATATCCATCTTCCATATCTCATAGTCATACCATGCAGCTATGGCTAGCAATATCCTTATCGACTTGAACATTGCAACAGGAGAAAACTTTTCCTCAAAGTCAACTCTTTGTCTTTGAGTATATCTTTTTGCCACCAATCGCGCTTTGAAGGTCAATACCTTCCCATCCGCCCCAAGTTTCCTCTTGTAAATCCATTTACACCCTATGGGAACAATTCCCTCAGGTAGATCCACGAGATTCCACACTTGGTTCGAATGCATAGAATTCATCTCAGATTCCATTGCTTCAAACCACTTGGATGAATCGGCATCAGATAACGCTTCTTTGAAGGTCCTTGGATCACATCCATGGATAGGCTCATCATTGCCCTCTTCAAGAAGCAGAACATACATCATAGGTGGTCTCGAGATTCTCTCGGATCTTTTAGGAGCTTGTATCTCCTCTCTTGGCTCTTCGGGTGTGGGTTCTACAATTGTGGGTGTCTCTCGAACCTCTTCGAGTTCTCTCATCTCCCCTTTTCTATCCAATAGAAATTTCTTTTCCAAAAAGGTTGCATTCCTAGAAACAAACACCTTTGTTTCTTGGGGAAGATAGAAATAGTATCCAACTGAATATTTGGGAGGCTTACCCATCCATATCTCATATGGAGTTTTATCAACTGCCTTTGAATGGACATTGTTCAACAACAGTGCCGCTGTCTCAAGCGCATATCCCCAAAAGGAAGGCAACAACTCCGTAAACCCCATCATCGACCAAACCATGTCCATCAAAGTCCGGTTACGATGCTCCGAAACACCATTCAACTGTGGTGTAGCGGGCGAAGTCCACTGCGAGAGAATCTCATTCTCCCTAAGATACTCTTGGAACTCGGCACTCACGTATTCACCACCTCGATCCGATCGAAGTGACTTGATGCTTCGTCCCAACTGTTTCTCTACTTCACTTCTGAGTTCTATGAACCTTTCAAAGGATTCAGACTTGTATTTCATCAAATACACATACCCATACCTTGAAAAGACATCGGTAAAGGTGATGAAGTAGGCATGTCCATGCTTAGTGGTGATGCTAAGCGGACTGCACACATCGGTATGGATCAAATCCAATAACCCTTTGGCTCGCTCCACATGGCCCTTAAAGGGATATTTGGTCATCTTTCCTTTTAGACAGGATTCACAAGTCGTGAGAGCATTAATATCAGACATATCAAACATCCCTATTCCCACTAGCTTGTTCATCCATCTTAGGGAAATATGTCCTAATCGAGCATGCCACAATTGTGCCGAATTTAGAGTATCTTGTTTTCGCTTGCTTGTTGTTGTTATAGCTTGGACATTGTTTAGTGGAATATCTTTCAATTTTAAGTTGTAGAGATCGTTTTCAAGTTCTCCAGTACCAATTAAACATTCATTCTTGTAAATGTTGCAAACATCTTTGCTAAATAAACAAGAAAATCCATCTTTATCAAGCATAGAAATGGAAACAATGTTTTTCACCAAATCTGATACAAACAAAACATATCTTAAAATTAACTTAAAGTCATTGTTCAAAAGTAAACAAACATCTCCTACGGACTTGGCAACAACTCTTGCTCCATTGCCCATCCTCAAGAGGTCTCACCTTCCCTTAGTCTCCTACTTCTTCCCATCACCTGCAACTCATTACAGAGATGTGAGCCACAGCCGGTATCTAATACCCAAGAAGTAGAGTTAATTGAAATGTTTACTTTGATATAAAACATACCATTTCCAGAACCTTTCTGGACAAGATATTCCCTGCAGTTACCCCTCCAACGTCCAGGCTTCTTGCAGTGATGATAGATTTCAACAGTCTTGTCAGCTTTAACTGGTGTAGCTGCCCCAACGGGATTTGGAGCTTGCCTCTTCAAGGGCACGTTCTTCTTGGGATGTTGGAAAGAACGTTTCTTTCCCTTCCCATGTGGACCAATCTCCGTACCAGATGAAGAACCCACATAAAGAACAGACTTCTCATCATTCATAGAAGCCTGCATATTACACTTTGGCTTTCAAGTCATGGTCACACCATTCCTTGTAAGTCTGCAATTCCTCAGGAGTGCAGTCAGTCAGAGCCTCAATAGGGGGCGACTCAGAAAGTGTATACGCTATCCTTTCCGAATTCAAGACGATTTTCAGATTTCTTAGCCAAGTGAGGTAATTAGGTCCAGCTAATATGTGTTTTTCGAGTATTGCAGATAGCGGATTGCGAATCGAAGACATTGTCACAATTTGAACTGAAGAGTAAAACAGATAAATGTTATTGATTATTTTAAAATATTTAGTAAGATATGAAGTATGGACTTTTACTTCATAAATTTTCGCTCCCACTGTTTTGACATTTTCACTACCCTATAGTGAAAACGGTAAACTCCTTTCCTCAATAGGTACGCAAGGTCCAATTAGCGAATTATGATCCCGAATAATATCAGCCAATCACAATTCTTAAAAGGTAGTTTCCAATTGCATCTCCATGCAACCCTCTACGTAAACTTTTGCCTCACGTTTGATTAGGACCCAATAATATGACGTCGTTCATCTTTACGTGTCAAGCCTTACCCATCGATGTTGAACCTTAATGGACGGTCGCCATGAGTTCCCTCAATAATATGAGCCGAAATCATGGGAGTTCCACGTAGTTCACATCACCATGTCAATGGATGTCACAGCTTTCCGGCACCCAGGATAATATGAGCCAAGCCCCGAGCACGGGTAGCGTTCATCATGCACCCATTGTCGATGGAAAACATGGAAATTTTAAACAGATTTATAATTCTCCTTTTCGGGCTTGATATTAATTTTGAATCTTATTCAAAATGAGGGTTTTTAATTTTTGAAAGGTCTCATCATTAATTTTATTTTAAAAGATCGCCATGTTTGATCGTATGTTTGCCGGATTCATGCAAATTTGTTATTATCATAATAATAACGCACATACTCATTATTTATAACATATCATGCATATATTATAAACAGTAAACAAAACAAGGATGATCAATCACCCCAAATCTAATGGCCCGTGTGAGCTAAACACGGGCCTTGGTCCAATCCTAGGGAAATGCATGGGATGCAAATGCAACTATTACATATGCTTCCAATATTTACATGTCTTCGATCTTCATAATCATCGAGGCCACCATCTTCCAATCTTGATCTTCCACTATACTAATTTTTACAAAAAAAATATCAATGGAAAATAGGGATACATCTCATGGGGTGGGAACGGGCCATAAACCAAGCCCACTTTAAATTTGATAATTATTACAATCATTCAACACAAAATATCCTAGCATACACCTAGAAAATTGGGCTTGGACTTTTGATCACCCTTCATGCATAATATCACATATCATACAACATCAAATAATTATCACAATAATCAATTGATCCAATATTATATATATTGATCCAATCACTAACCGACACGATCATAAACTAAATTAACAAAGTATACAAACTCCTTTGTCTACTTTCCAATTAATTTATTTATACCCGAATTTCTTGTAAATCACAATTTACTATAAATAATTAAAGTCCAACTTCAATTATTTATTTCATGAGAAAATATTTGCAACTTTTGTAAATTTAAACTTAAGGACCCAAAAAATCATTTTTCACCAAAAACATTTTGGCCCATTTAAATTTCACAAATATGTTAGCCATCTGATGGCCCAACAACATCAAGGCCCATGACACTTTGATAATCCACAATACTTTTGGAAACCCTAGTCGTCATCGCCGCCGCCGAAGCTCCGTCGTCGGATTCCGACCAACAAAAAAAAATTTTTATTATTTTTGAGGGGGACATTCTTGCAGCCCCTCGGGCTGCCCTTGCTGCCCGAAATGGGCAGCATCCCCAAAAACCGACCTCGATTTTGTTGCAAACATCCATCTCATGCGGTTAGAAATTGACCTCAATATAATATTATGTAAATGCTACACAAAATAGTATCCTTAGCTCTGATACCACTTGAAAGGAGATCGATTTTAGGTGTTCAAATGCGCAACGGAAGAGAAAATTTTGAGAGAATTGTGTGTCAATATTTCGGCCAAGAGGAGAATGGAGGAGAGAAGGAAAAATTCTTGGTCGTGCGAAAAGTTGTCTCAAAAAGTTACAAAAGCATGCATGCCTTTTACTCAAAAAGTTGCCTCAACTCTTCACCTCCCTTGCATGCATTCTACTTGGGCTTGTAACAATTACAAGGCCCATGGACTTTTATTTAAATGTCTCAAACATATTTGAGCCCAATTAAACTTTACTTGATTTTACTCAAGCCCACTAGTTTAATAATTATTTCCAATTGGTCTCTACAAGGCCCAATGTAATTTAATTAATTCAACACTTGAATTAATATAATTATTTGGACTCTACTAGGTCCACTAGTGTTTAATTAATTCAACACTTGAATTAATTTAATTTAGTCCATAATAATGTTTATGAAAATCACAATTTTCAAATACATTATTTATTTGGCCAACTTTTAATTTAGGAACACATTTATAAATTAAAAATTACATTTCTCTCATAGAAGTCATACTTGTGGGGACCCGGACGCTAATTCCAATTTTAATCATTCTTAGGAATTATTCAATCAATTATATAACAGGGTCTAAAATTTTTTTTTTTAAATGCAAAGCGGAAACGTAATGTAAATCAATCCGAAATACATAATAAATATAAACATACAAATCCTGTATTGTCTACGATAATTCTACTAGGTTCAACTACATATCAGTGTTGAGTCCTAATTTAATTCTGAGCCCGGGTCTCCACGCTATCTAGTCCAGCCTCGTTCTCTTCTTGACCCTGATCCTGTCCCTCCTGTTGTCATGCACACATACAAACAAGACAACAGCCGGATAACTCCGGTGAGAATTACATTCTCAGTATAAATCATGTATACATGCAATCATATAAACAATATAAAAGCATATCACAAGCACTCATAACATGTATCAAAATCAGAAACATAAATCAAGTATTCATCGCATGTATCAGAATCCGAAACATGAATCAATATCAATAATAAATCATATTCTAAAGATGTACCATAATCAGGAACACAATTCAACATCAAGCAATGAATCACTCTCCGTGATTCTCAGACTCAGACTCGACTCAGTCCTAATCTAGGGATCCCGATCTGAATAAGAACATACACCCACCTACACTCCCGATCGGGGTGGTGGTATGTTCTTATTCACGCACTTTGGCCCTTTCCATATCGAACATCAGTAATAGAATCAACTCCAATTCTATCCACTTTGATATGACCAAACGTCCGATGTCCTGACCTATCCGTCAAAGACTATGGCACTTCCGCCATACACTATCCTGTGACAAAGTGCAATGGGCCGATGACGATTCCTCACTATCCGGCCCTTCTGTCACAAGACCAATCATTTAATACCTACTATCTATAAATCAATAGAACAAGCATATCAATTCATTCATTAATTGCAAATATCAATGCAATAAAATAAAGTATGTGATTTAGGGAAACTCGAGTCAAACCTCACTCGAGTTGTGCAATCCCAACTCAACATTAATTTATACCTTTATCTTCTCCGTTTGACGAAGTCGAAGTCTCGAATTCAACTCTGTCCATACTCAATCTGCGCCGATAGGAACACAGTACTGAAGTCGGATTGTAATTCGGACGGCCGGATCTTCCCAAATCACAAATCTAAATAACAAAAAGGAGTAAGAAATAATCCTTAACCTCCCACGACCCTTTTCTCGGAATTCTGAAGAGGAAATGAATTTGCTATAAATATATATATTGCATGTGGAGACCAAGTGGCTCATTGCATGTTATGCACGTCTCGCGCTCGGGCGGACATAAGTTAACGCTCGGGCGCGGAAGTTTCTGCCGAGATACTCAGCTGAACGTCTCCTGGCGCTCGGGCGGTAATATTTTACCGCTCGGGCGCGAGATTTTCTGTCCGAGACATATCCTTATTGACCATTGGCGCTCGGGCTGTCACAAACTACCGCTCGGGCGCCGAACCTTCTGTACGAGTATTCCTCTTGTTCAACATTGGCGCTCGGGCGGTCTTTTCCTACCGCTCGGGCGCCAAATGTTCTGTCCAACCTCTTGGCTTATAATACACCGACTCCCGGCTTCTCCTTTCACGTCTTATTTTAGCTCCTGAAATCTTAGTTCTGTCAATTAATCAATATCTGATTACAGTACTAAAATCTCGGGCATTACATTTCTCCCCCCCTAAGATCTGATTTCGTCCCCGAAATCACAGGCAATCACATCATATCAGAAAGAAATAACTCTGGGAATTCCTGCCTCATGTCTGCTTCGGTCTCCCAGGTGGCTTCTTCCGTGCCATAATGACTCCATTGAACTTTACAAGTGGAATAGTCTTCTTTCTTAATTATTTCTTTCACAGATTTCTGGTTCCAAACTGGAATAATAGGTCAAGAAGTATAATATCATAATACCACTCGAAATAGCATTGAAAAAATCAATCGCAAAATACTGGTTATATAACCTCCGTATATACTAATCAACAGCTCATGATAGATCAACCTCATCATCTCCTATCAAATTTGTTAATCCCTTTTAAGGTTATATCCAATCCTCGGCCTCAAATACCAACAGTCATCATCCGACGTTGGCTTATTTAATCCTTTTATTCTGAGTTGTCTTCATTTGCTTCTGAATCAGCTTCACTCTCTTTATCAGATCCCTGATCTTATCCGATCAAATCTCAGGTATCACCGAGATATTATTTCCATCTAAAGGAAATTTACAGATATCACTGTAAAATATCTCGAATGATGTTATCTCTATACTCATCTTATAGCTATCGTTGTACGACAATTCACAAAGTGACAATACATCTTATCAACTAGTGCTCCAATCAAACACTATTATTTCATGAATATCCTTCAATATCTGGATAGTCTACTCCGACTATCCATCGATCTGTAGATGATATGTGAAAAGGTTGTCGTATATTCTGCCAAAGTACAAAATCAACCGACAATCATGGTTTCTGACATAAATCTCAGTCGTTTGGTCATATTTGTACGTTATCCTGTACAGCATCACATATACAAATTCGAGCAATTTGTAAATCACAATCAGATTATAGTACAATCTTGTACAGATTTTGATAGTTTCATCACAAAATCCATTGAAATGTACTGCAATTTCTATTCAGGAATCAATAATATATATAACCAATCTCCTGGTTTCTATCTTTCTGTCTTCATCTGTCGGCAATTCAGACGTATCAGTACAAATTCTGCCACAACTAATCTTATTTGTTTATGTCAAAACTATCTTTTCGAATTATCATACCTTTTCTGCCACCAGAAAGAACAGTGAATCAACTACTGTGCGCTTCTGACCATATTTATCATTTCAGACTCGAAATATTCGGTACAAACAAGTCGGTTATTCACATATAGTACAGTATTACCTACCTGATATTCTGATTGACACCCTGTTCTGACTATCGAAATCAAGTTCTGAACAGTCTGATCAAACTTCTGAACTGCTGTAATTTTCAAAATCAGCTTTGATTCGGCTTGAACTGTATATAATCTCAACAATATACTACCATCTGTATCAAACATGGATTTAGAACAATAGCAATATCGGATCAGCTTCGAAATATCAATCATCTATACTGATCTAATAAACTCATGCAACTATGAATTTTTGACATTTCTGACATTCTGACATCGATGTCGTTCTCAGCCACTGATCACGGCCTCAACTGTGCTAAAAGCAATCGGCATATTATCTACGGATAACACATACCCCTAATACAATCTGTTTCAGTCAAGATTCATATCTGAACAATTTCTGTATACACCAATCTTAGTTCTCAGAATATTCAATACAATATCTTCGATTCAGTCAATCATATGCTACGAGTAATCAAAATATCATAGATCCAACGAGCATTAGTCATCAAAATACTTTTGAACACAGGATTCATCAACCCATAATCAGAAATGAAGTATTTTACAGAGAAACATACAATCAAATGTCACTCTAACTCTCCGACAGTAAATCTTCTAACTGATATGTCAATTCTTTCCAATCAATACGTGTCATCCAGTACGGAATTCAACACAATAAAACCAGTACCTGGTATCGAATCAAGGCTGAAATCACTCTCCCTGATATCAGGCAAACCCGGAATCTCATTTGGGGAGACTTTAGCAATTCTCCTGCTAATGGAAAATCAGTCCATGATACGCTCAGTTTCAGTAATCAACTGAATACATAAGGAATCTCTCCATTCCTTTCGATAATCATTGAATCATAGATAATACGGATGTCAAAGGAGTTTAAAATCGAGAATCCTTACCGTATATTATTCATTCTTCAGCCATTTCAGGTCCGAATCTTACCATCTCCTGGTCAGAATCTACAATAGTTCTGTACTTGTCTACTATATCACTAATGCGGTCCAAATCAGACAACACAAGTACTACACAGTCGAACTCAATTTCACTCTCATCTTACTGCAGTATACAAGATGTCACAGAATCTCACTGATATCAAATCCTCTCCCCAGAAGGAAAAGAGATCAATACTACAGTAAATACAGACCCAACAAATAAAGTATGTCTCAATGCAACTCATACAAAATCATGTATAAGATGTATTCATATCTCTTAATACATACGCAGGATAATTATAAAAGAACAGTTACCTGTCACTATATCATCAAGTGCCTCCTGGGTCTGTTCCTCGGTCACTACAACCAGATGATTCTGCTCCCTGAAACCTTCGGGAACCTCTCTGTGGACAAACTCTAGTAAAATGTCCCTGCTGTCTACAGATATTGCATCTACCAGTCACTCCTTGGCATTGCTCCGTGGGATGTCTCCCTCCGCAAGTTCTACATTAAATCCCCGTATAACTCGTGCTAGAACCACTGGAGCTAGATGAACCGCTCCCTAACTTCTTGAACTGTTTCTTTCGAGCTTTCAATTGTTCTTTCTTTCCACCACTGCTATTGCTAATCTCGATTCTGGGAGGCAGTTGTTGTGTTCTCGGTGCTAGTAGAACATACGAGGCTTCTTTTTGTCTCATAAGAACTTTTTCTGCTCTTCTGGCTCTGTTCAGTGTATCAACAAAATTATTCGGTTGTTTCACGTTTACCAATGTACGTATCTCCAGATTCAATCCCTGGATGAACTGATCAAATACAGCTACATCATTCCTAGCCACGTGAGGGGCAAAACGTAGCAAGGTAAAGAACTGGGCCAAATACTCATCAATATTCAATTGACCCTGTCTTAAATTTGCAAACTCTGCACTTCTATCATGTCTATATGAAACGGGGAAAAATCGTTGATAGAATTCAACTTTAAAAATTTTCAACGTAATCCCTGAACCATGCTGTTCTAAGGCTTCTTTGGTTACCAGCCACCAACTCCTGGCGACTTCCCGTAACTGATTCCCAATCAGTTTAATTCTACAATCATCTGTTAAACCAAGAAATTCAAATAGCATTTCTATGTCCTCTAGCCAATTCTCACAATCCCCTGGCGTCTCAACACCCTTCAGAATCGGCGGTTGAAACGACTGAAACCTCTTCAACTGTGTTTCCATCAGAGTTTCTGACACATCTATCTGATCAGTCGAAGTACTACCTCGTTCTGGAATTCTTCGAGGAGGTATATCTGATGATCACAAGAGTTAGCAATCATATGAGACAAATCCGTCTCAGTCCCTTTCTGATCAGCTTAACTCTGATCAAGAATGGGTTCTGATTCATTTCTAAATCAGACACATTACCAAATCATCTCAGATATTCAGGTAACATGTAGTTAAAAACAATAAAACCTAATATCATGCTAGCATACATAATGTAATTCAACATTATAATAAATCACAATTTTTAAATACATTATTTATTTGGCCAACTTTTAATTTAGGAACACATTTATAAATTAAAAATTACATTTCTCTCATAGAAGTCATACTTGTGGGGACCCGGACGCTAATTCCAATTTTAATCATTCTTAGGAATTATTCAATCAATTATATAACAGGGTCTAAATTTTTTTTTTTTAAATGCAAAGCGGAAACGTAATGTAAATCAATCCGAAATACATAATAAATATAAACATACAAATCCTGTATTGTCTACGATAATTCTACTAGGTTCAACACATATCAGTGTTGAGACCTAATTTAATTCTGAGCCCGGATCTCCACGCTATCTAGTCCAGCCTCGTTCTCTTCTTGACCCTGATCCTGTCCCACCTGTTGTCATGCACACATACAAACAAGACAACAGCCGGATAACTCCGGTGAGAATTACATTCTCAGTATAAATCATGTATACATGCAATCATATAAACAATATAAAAGCATATCACAAGCACTCATAACATGTATCAAAATCAGAAACATGAATCAAGTATTCATCGCATGTATCAGAATCCGAAACATGAATCAATATCAATAATAAATCATATTCTAAAGATGTACCATAATCAGGAACACAATTCAACATCAAGCAATGAATCACTCTCCGTGATTCTCAGACTCAGACTCGACTCAGTCCTAATCTAGGGATCCCGATCTGAATAAGAACATACACCCACCTACACTCCCGATCGGGGTGGTGGTATGTTCTTATTCACGGACTTTGGCCCTTTCCATATCGAACATCAGTAATTGAAGCAACTCCAATTTTATCCACTTCGATATGACCAAACGTCCGATGTCCTGACCTATCCGTCAAAGACCATGGCACTTCCGCCATACACTATCCTGTGACAAAGTGCAATGGGCCGATGACGATTCCTCACTATTCGGCCCTTCTGTCACAAGACCAATCATTTAATACCTACTATCTATAAATAAATAGAACAAGCATATCAATTCATTCATTAATTGCAAATATCAATGCAATAAAATAAAGTATGTGATTTAGGGAAACTCGAGTCAAACCTCACTCGAGTTGTGCAATCCCAACTCAACATTAATTTATACCTTTATCTTCTCCGTTTGACGAAGTCGAAGTCTCGAATTCAACTCTGTCCATACTTAATCTGCGCCGATAGGAACACAGTACTGAAGTCGGATTGTAATTCGGACGGCCGGATCTTCCCAAATCACAACTCTAAATAACAAAAAGGCGTAAGAAATAATCCTTAACCTCCCACGACCCTTTTCTCGGAATTCTGAAGAGGAAATGAATTTGCTATAAATATATATATTGCATGTGGAGACCAAGTGGCTCATTGCATGTTATGCACGTCTCGCACTCCGGCGGACATAAGTTACCGCTCGGGCGCGGAAGTTTCTGCCGAGATACTCAGCTGAACGTCTCCTGGCGCTCGGGCGGTAATATTTTACCGCTCGGGCGCGAGATGTTCTGTCGGAGACATATCCTTATTGACCATTGGCGCTCGGGCGGTCACAAACTACCGCTCGGGCGCCGAACCTTCTGTACGAGTATTCCTCTTGTCCAACATTGGCGTTCAGGCGATCTTTTCCTACCGCTCGGGCGCCAAATGTTCTGTGCAACCTCTTGGCTTATAATACACCGACTCCCGCCTTCTCCTTTCACGTCTTATTTTAGCTCCTGAAATCTCTGTTCTGTCAATTAATCTATATCTGATTACAGTACTAAAATCTCGGGCATTACAATACTTCTATTTTTCCTTACGCTTATAAACTCCTTTATAAGCCATTCAACACATTGAACTATTTTACTTCTCAACGGGATCTAGAAAGCTAGTACTTGTGTGGCCCTCAATGGTTCACTGATACAACTAGCCGTGGGTTCACATCTCCATGTGATTCGGACTAAACATGTCCTAATATGAGCATACCCCAATTGCTCCATTCTAAATTATAAACTCCTTGATAATAAGAACGTCAGAACTCAAGTCTGATAGTACCCAACTAATCATGTTAAACGCCTAGCAGCATCGCTTACATGATTCCCTAGGTATCAAATGATAGTGCCGGCAAGAACCATTCTATTATGGGCGTACAGTACGGTCCTTTCATCTAATATATCCCGACCGATTCGACAACCATTGGTATATCGAGAGTTGTCAATGAATCGATACTATGTATCATGTCGTAGTTGCATCGATGGTGTAATCTATGAAACCCATTTCATAATTACCACCATACTCTGATCAGAGATTTCAAACTACATACACATGAGATCACATAGGATATCCATACCCGAAGGTAAGCGGTGAATCCCCGACTACAATGCATCGACTCCTATATGTTTCGCCAAAACACCCAACCTTGCCACCTGATGACCCCTTGAGAGTCGGTAAACAAGTCAAAGTGCAATGCTAGCACATACAGTCTCAATGTTGTCTCGGGTCGTAAGGGCTAATGGTGTACAACCAAAAACTAGGACGTTTCCACTCGATAAGTGAGAACCACTTGAAAAGTCCTTTATGGTGGGTTGTTCAGTGCACTCTACCAGGAGCACCTATCTGCATGTTCGGACATAACAATGTCCCCTACCAATGAAACATGGTACTCACATTGCAGATACTAGTCTCGAACTCGAGCGGCCTATATCCTTCTTAGCGGCGGCTGAATCGACTAGGAACTGTTTAGAATATACAGTATTGCAAATATGAGTTTCATGATACTCATCATATGAGCATCTCATATTCTTTCTACTATTTGTATATTCAAGGACTTTATCTATGCAACTAGCATGGGTATACATATAAAAAAGTGCCAAAACAATAATTTCAAATATTATTAAAATAAAGTTTGTTTATACATAGAGTTTCATTGTTAACACTCGGCCAACACTTGGCTCGACGTGCACCTACTCTAACAAATTGAATATGGTTAAAGGGAATTACATTCACTTTGTCATATCAGTTATGGTACAAGAACAAGCTGAGCCAAGTAAACTGGTTGAATAGCCTACTGAAAGTACGAACAAGGCTAGAAGATATGGTATTGGTTATAGCTCAAAAGTTTCAACTGACTCACGTAGTCAGTCATCAAAAAGATTCAGCAGGAAATATTCAAATGGCTACTCCAATTACTATAACAGCAAGCCAGTTCAGAAAAGATATCGGCTGAACAATCAGGCGAACAAAGCTAAATCACATGTTGCATCATCTGCACACTACACACCAAACATACACAAATCGAGAAAGACCATCTGGAATACAGCAACTGGACAGTCAGTCAGACTACTCCAAGTCTGGGTTCCTAAAGGACTAATCAGTTTAGGACCCAAATAGAAAAGGGTACCAAAAATTATATCTTGTGTGTGAGTCCAGGTACCAGGTACAATTAAGTAATCAATCTGGTACTTGGATAGTGGATGCTCACGACACATGACAGGAAATGCAAATCTATTATCTCAACTGATCAGGTACACTGGAACAAACATCAGTTTTGGAGATAATTCCAAAGGTAAGACTGTGGGTAAGGGTAAGCTTATCCATCGTAACTTTACGATTAATGATGTTTTATTAGTTGAGAATCTCAAGTATAATATGATAAGTATCATTCAGTTATGCGATAACGGATTCTCAGTTCAGTTTGAAAAACACTCTTGTTTAGTCAAAGACGCAACTGATGAGGTTATTCTAACTGGCAAACGGTGTGGAAACACTTACAAAGTAAGTTGGAATGATCAACCTTATGCACCAGTATGTTTCATTGCTTCAAAAATTTCTAAAAACTGGTTGTGGCATAAGAGATTGAACCACCTGAACTTTAAATCCATTGCTTATCTGAGTAACCACGATCTTGTAACTGGTTTTCCCAAAATGGACTTTGTCAAAGATAAAATTTGTTCAGCATGTCAGTTTGGTAAACAAGTAAAATCTTCTTTTAAAAACAAGGGCCGTAAATCTTCTTCCCGATGCTTAGAACTATTACTTATGAATCTTTTTGGTCCAATACCAATCATGAGCTTAGGGGGAATGAAATACACCTTGGTGATTGTGGATGATTTTTCAAGATTTACTTGGGTTATTTTTCTCAAATCCAAAGACCAAACTGCTGCACAACTGATAAAGCTTTTCAAAAGATTATTAAATGAAAAATCAGTTGGAATTGATAGAATCAGATCTGATCGAGGAACTGAATTCATCAATCAAACTCTTTCAAATTTCTTAGAAAATGCTGGAATTAAGCATGAGCTCTCAGCAGGTAGAACTTCTCAGCAAAATGGTGTAGCTGAAAGGAGAAACCGGACGCTTAAAGAAGCTGCTAGAACAATGCTTGCTGATTCAGGCATTTCTCAAAGGTTTTGGGCAGAGGCAGTAAACACTGCGTGTTATACTCAGAACAGATCGATGATTAATAAGAATCATATGAAAACACCATATGAGATCTGGCATGGAAGAAAAAGTGTGGTCTCCTACTTTAAAATATTCGGCTGCAGATGTTTTATTCTCGATAATAGTAAAAATCATTTAAAACCTTTGATACAAAATCTGCAGAGGGAATATTTCTTGGATATTCTTCAGTTAGCAAAGCATATAGAGTTTTCAATAAAAATTCTTTGAATGTTGAAGAATCTATCCATGTTGTTTTTGAGGAAAACGCTCTAACTGATCCAGTTGAGCTAATTGATAGACTTACAGAGATCAGTTTGGAGGATGAATATGAAGAAGACAATCATATCAATCACAACAACCTCCAAACACCAGAGCCAGAAGTATTAGAACAACCAGTTGAACAGGAAGATATTCCTGATGTTCAGTTGGAGGAGCCTATTGAGAATATTCAACTGCCAACTGATGAAGCTCCAACTGATACAGAAGCAGTTACCAACTTGGATACAACAAACACTGAACTCAGATGGAAGAAATCACATCCTCCATAATTTGTGATAGGTAATCCATCTGATCCGGTAAGAACAAGAAATCAGATTCTTAATTTATTTATTCATTCGGCTTTCGTATCAAAATTTGAACCAAAGAAAACTGATGAGGCTCTTGCTGATCCAAAATGTATAAATGCAATACAAGAGGAGCTGAATCAGTTTACATATAACAATGTGTAGAACTTAGTTCCAAGACCATTTTAAAAAACTGTTATAGGTACAAAATGGGTATATAGGAACAAACTGAACGAAGATGGTTCAGTTGTGCGCAACAAGGCGAGACTGATAGCACAAGGATATAGGCAGGAAGAAGGAATTGACTACGATGAAACATATGCCCCAATTGCAAGACTTGAAGCCATCCGAATATTCCTTGCCTATGCATCATTCAAGAACTTCAAAGTCTACCAGATGGATGTCAAGAGCACATTATATTCTTAAACGGTCATCTGCAGGAAGAAGTCTATGTAGAGCAACCTCCAGGTTTCATCAATCATACCTTTCCTGATCATGTCTACCATTTGAACAAAGCCTTATATGATCTGAAACAAGCTCCAAGAGCTTGATATGAAACGCTTTCAAAATTCCTAACTGATCATGATTTTTCAGTTGGATCAGTTGATAAGACCTTGTTAAAATTATATAAGAATGATCATATTCTACTTGTTCAAATTTACGTTGATGATATTATATTTGGGTTAACTAACCCCAAATTATGCAAGAAGTTTGCTAAGTTGATGCAGGACAAATTCGAAATGAGCATGATGGGTGATTTGACATTTTTCCTTGGACTGCAAGTGAAGCAACTGGAAACTGGCATCTTTATTAGTCAGACCAAATATACAAAGGAACTGCTTAAGAAATTTGGCATGGAATCATGCTCAGCAGCAACCACTCCCATGAGTTCATCAGTCAAACTAGACAATGATCAAGGGGGAATATCAGTTGAGGCGACATTATACAGAGGTTTAATAGGTTCATTACTGTACCTAATTGCTAGTCGTCCTGATATTGTATTTGTTGTATGCATGTGTGCTCGATTTCAAGCAAATCCTAAGCAATCACATTTCTCAGCCGCCAAAAGGATTTTAAAATATCTTAAGGGCACACAAAATGTTGGGTTGTGGTATTCTAAAGACTCATCTTTCAATTTAGTTGGATATTCAGATGCAGATTATGCAGGATGTAAGCTTGATCGAAAAAATACAAGTGGATCATGTTAGTTTCTAGGAGACAGACTGATCTCTTGGTTCAGCAAGAAGCAAACATCCATAGCTACTTCCACAACTGAAGCAGAATATCTTGCTGCTGGAAGTTGCTGCGCTCAACTGCTCTGGATTCAGCAACAACTGAAATACTATGGAGTTATCGCCAAGGAATCGCCTATATTTTGTGATAATACAAGCACAATTGCTATCAAGTATAATCCAGTTCTTCACTCAAGGACCAAGCACATCGATGTCAGGCATCACTTCATCAGAGATCATGCCCTGAAGAAGGACATCAGGCTGGAATACGTCTCAACTGAGCAGCAAGCAGCGGATATCTTCACCAAACCACTACCCGAGACTAAGTTTTCTCACTTTCGCAACATACTTGGTTTAATAGACTTATCTTAATTAGTTCTCCTTGATTATATCTCAGTTGTTGATATATTTGTGCTATTTATCTAATTCTTAACTGATGTTAGCGTGTCAGTTTGTTGATTCAGTTAGTCACATATTTCTTTTAATGAGATTAACTATTGCAGAAAAATAAAAGACAACACTAAAACAAAATGGATCTTTATTTAAAGAAATTGTTGCGGATTACACTGAAATATTCTTCTTCAACAAAAGATCTCCATTTTTTCATCCAACCGGATACTTCGCCAGTTGCAATTTTCAGAAAACTATCAGAAACAGCTATTCACTCCAGAATAGTCCTCACCTTGTAGAGCATCAGCTGGTAGAGATAACTATCCTCAAAGAGGTTCACCGTCTCGACGACGTGCAAACGATTTCTATATTTGTCCAGCTTTGCCAACAATCTAATAGTGTTCACCTCTCCACATTCATAGAGGAACTGAAGTCCCTGCAGCTCCTCCCAAAAGCAAAGAATTTTTTGAAAAACTTCATCCTCTATATCAACTTTTTGTTTCTCCTGAGCAGTGATCATAAACTCTTCAGCCATATCTGGAAGTCTTGAGCTACTTGCACCTGCCATATTATCAGCTGAATATTCGTAACTGATGTGTTTGATACTAACTGAGCCACTTTTATTTATAGCGCAGGGTCAAGGAAGATGAAAGGGCTTAGTCACTGCAGCAGACGATTAATCTTCCAAGCATAGGATTTTATTTTATTAATCTTGCTTAAGTTCGATTAATATTTATATGCATTTATTAAGGGGGAATATTGGTTTTAAGAGGTTAACTGAGAAGACAGAAGTTAGTAAATCTTCAGCTGAAAGGACACAGTTTTACAACTGATCTTTTATTCGGATATTCCACTAATCTTCTCACATACGTTAACCAATTAACCATTTTTTTATCCCAAATTAAGTGACGTGACTATCTATCAAGCATTAAATGCTGTCTTTCAGCAAATGACAAGTTGAATCGTGGACTCATATAATCCACATATTTACGACACACGTCCTTACCACATAAACACACTTTTTTTATTGCAAATTTTCATGGACTGACACGTGTCCAATAATACGAAACAGTCGCGTACAAATGTACTTTTTCCCCTTCTATTTCAGTTCTTCTTCTTACGCTTATCCAAATTTCTCAGAGCAAAAGCAAATTCATGCCTTCTTTTTCGAAGAAAATTTTTCAGCTCAAATGGTAAATCAGATCCTAGTGCATATGTTGAATGCTATGGCAATCAATTTTGATTCAGTCATATCGATTAAAGAAGTCGAGGTCAAGGATGTATTTCAGAAGCTTCAAGCAGCTGGACTCCGAACATTCTTGGGACAATCTTCCCAAGAGATCTATCCAAAGGAGCTTTTCGATTTCTACTCCAGTGGATTTATCAATCAGGATGGAAGCATCTCATCTACTGTCATTTGAAGACTCTTTTGGTGAGACATTTTTGTTGCCATCTGATGGATTGGCACACCTTGCTGATGTTAAAGCATCAGATATTGAATAGATGCAGACTCAACTCTCCGCTGATGGACGGAAAATTAAAGTTTCCGATCCAAAGAAGGAACTCAAACATGAGGTTCAGTTGTTGGCTGACATTGTGGCCAAGGGGTTATTGGCAAAGGCAGGATCCTTTGCTGCTCTTACTTTGAAAAAATTTCAGGCCCTTACCATTATCATGGCAGGTCGGAGACTCAACTAGAGGCGACTCACCTTCAACATATTGAAGAACATGCTTCAATCTATCAAACAGTCCAAAGGGTTTGCTGTTCAGTTGAGCTATTTGCTGAAAATCAAAGGGTTGGTGGCTGATGATTCTGATAGATCATCCAAATTCAAAGTTTTCAATGCTAAGAATATTATGCCGCCCAAAGCCAAACTGGATCTATCTCTTGATCAATTCGTCAACATCAAAAAGGAGATTGGAGCACAGTAGGCTACTCCCAAGTCTGTAAAAAGGGGAAAAACTCTGGCACAGCTGAAGTCCTCCAAAAGGAAGCTAATTGTCAGTGAATCAGAAACGGAGAAGACTCCATCTCCCAAAGTCACCAAAAAGCCAGAACTCAGAAAACCAAGCAAATAGTCTCACTGGAAGCAACTGAAAGGCTGAAACCTTCCGACGCTCAACAGCCTATTCAGGCTATTCCTCTAAAAACCATCCCAGCAGAAGTTTCAGCAAGAGATCAGTTGCCTCCATCAACTGAAAAGGAGTCTGTCAGGGCAGTATCTTCTCTACAAACTGTCAATCGCCCTACCATTTTTGCTCAGGCTCGACCCAAAGGGGTCACTATTCGAGAACTGGTGGAAACGACTCGTTCGAGTCTGAACATTCCACATATTCTTTCTGATGAGAAAGGCAAGGGCAAGATGATTGAAGAGCCCAGGCCAACAAATGCTATCCAGACCCACATTGACCTAATTTGGGAACAGGTCAACGCTTTTGCAGCATCCAAACTGAAAACTTATGAGGCTTGGATCACATACAGAACTCACACATTTGCCAAACAATTGAAGAAGAAGTCTCAGATGAAAAAGTTTATCAGATTGGAAGCCATCGTTTTGAGGATAGTCAAAGCTGCTACTATTGTGCAGGCTTTAGAAAGAAAAAATTATTTCTTTGATTTGATGAGAGCCAAGAAGTTCGCTCAATTAGTTGAAAAGTTGAAAGCCAACTACATTCTGAGAAGGACCAATAAGTGTTTCTGGGTCTGTGGGGGTGGAGAACTGAAATCGGAAGGCTATACCGACTCTAGCTTCCAAAACGATATCGATGACTCGAAGTCAACCTCTGGGTTCGTATTCATGCTCAATGGTGGTGCTGTCTCTTGGAAGAGTTCCAAGCAAGACAGTATAGCAGATTCCACCACTGAGGCCGAATACATTACTGCATCAGCTGCAGCAAAGGAGGCTGTTTGGATAAGGAATTTCGTCCATGAGTTGGGCGTAATTCCTAATGGAGTTGCTCCTGTCCTGGTGTTTTGTGACAACACGGGAGCTATAGCTCAAGAAACGGAGCCCAGGTCTCATCAGAAGTCCAAACATGTATTGAGAAAGTACCACATCCTCCGAGAGATTGTGGAAAGAGGAGAAGTGTCGAATGACAAAGTCGGCTCTGCAGATAATGTTGCTGATCCGCTAACTAAGCCTTTACTTGGAGCATTATTCGAGAAGCGTCGCGAATAGATGGGTTTGAAGCTTATGGGTAGTTGGCTCTAGTGCAAGTGGGAGATTGTTAGAGTAGGTGCACGTCGAGCCAAGTTTTGGCCGAGTGTTAACAATAAAACTCTATATATAAACAGTCTTTATTTTAATAATATTTGAAATTATAGTTTTGGTAGTTCTTTATCAGTATACCCATGCTAGTTGCATAGATAAAGTCCTTGAATATACAAATAGTAGAAAAATATGACATGCTCATATGATGAGTATCGTGAAACTCATATTTGCAACACTGTATATTCTAAACAGTTCCTAGTCGATTCAGCCGCCGCTAAGAAGGATATAGGCCGCTCGAGTTCGAGACTAGTATCTGCAATGTGAGTACCATGTTTCAATGGTAGGGGACATTGTGATGTCCGAACATGCAGATAGGTGCTCCTGGTAGAGTGCACTGAACAACCCTCCATAAAGGACTTTCCAAGTGGTTCTCACTTATCGAGTGGAATCGTCCTAGTTTATGGTTGTACACCATTAGTCCTTATGACCCGGTACAACATTGAGACTCTATGTGCTAGCATTACACTTTGACTTCTTTACCGACTCTCATGGGGTCATCAGGTGGCAAGGTTGGGTGTTTTGATGAAACTTATAGGAGTCGATGCATTGTAGTCGGGGATTCGCCGCTTACCTTCGGGTATGGATATCCTATGTGATCTCATGTGTATGTAGTTTGAAATCTCTGATCAGAGTATGGTGGTAATTATGAAAGGGGTTTAATAGATTACACCATCGATTCAACTACAACATGACACATAGTATCGATTCATTGACAACTCTCGATATACCAATGGTTGTTGAATCGGTCGGGATATATGATTTGAAGGGACCGTACTGTACGCTAACCATAATTGAATGGTTTTTGCTGGCACTATCATTGATACCTAGGGAATCATGTAAGCGATGCTGCTAGGAGTTTAACATGATTGGTTGGGTACTATCAGACTTGAGTTCTGACGTTCTTATTATCAAGGAGTTGATAAGTAAGAATGGAGAAATTGGGGTATGCTCGTATAAGGACATGTTTAGTCCAAATCACATGGAGATGTGAACCCACGGCTAGTTGTATCAGTAAACCATTGAGGGCCACACAAGTACTAGCTTTCTAGATCCCGTTGAGAAGTAAAATAGTTCAATGTGTTGAACGGCTTATAAAGGAGTTTATAGGCGTAAGGAAAAACAGAAGTATGACTTCTATGAGAGAATGTAACTTTTAATTTGAGGAAGTGTTCCTAAATTAAAAGTTGGCCAAACAAGTAATGTATTTGAAAATTGTGATTTTCATAAACATTATTATAGACTAAATTAAATTAATTCAAAGTGTTGAATTAATTAAACACCAGTGGACCTAGTAAAGTCCAAATAATTAAATTAATTCAAGTGTTGGATTAATTAAATTACATTGGGCCTTGTAGAGCCCAATTAGAAATAATTATTAAACTAGTGGACTTGAGTAAAATTAAGTAAAGGTTAAATGGACTCAAATGTGTTTGAGACAATTTAAATAAAAGTCCATGAGCTTTATAATTGTTACAAGCCCAAGTAGATTGCATGCATGTGAGATGAAAGGTTGGGAGACAACTTTTTGTATAACCAAGGCATGACATGCACATGCTTAACTCAACTTTTTCAAGGACCAAGAAAAGTCTTCCAACCTCATTCTCTACACTAGTTGGCCGAAATATTGAGCACTTATTCTCTCCAATTTTTGCTCCTTCAATTGTTGAAGAAAGCTCTCACTTCTCATTGAAAAATCCTCTTATTTTTCTAGTGCAAAATAAGAGGGGATCTTCCTAGTTAGTGGTGGGCTTGATTTTTGAACAAGGAGTGTTCAAAGGAAGGCTTGTAGATTGTCATTCTTGAAGAGCCTAGTTGTTTACAACTTGGTTGGAGCCAAACATCAATCTCAAGTGATTGATAGGTAATTTCTTAAACATACTATGAATGTCATATATTGTGTTTTTGTATTTGCTACACATCTTAGTAGAGGTGTTCGATTTTCTTTTTGAAAAACAATTTTAAAACTTCCGTTGCGCATTTGAACACCTACAATCGATTCCCTTTCACCTCGTTTTTATCTGAAATTTGAAAGGGGTGAGTGTTTTGGGAAACACTCATCAAGTGGGGGGTCGATCGATATCCAATTATACATATAGAACTTAGTTTTTAAAACATTTCTTTAACACACTTTCAAATCTTATTACTTTTAACTTACAGAAACGAATCAAATATGAGATAGAAGATAACAGATGATTCAGATTAATTCAGAAGCAAATCAGATCATTTCAGAACAATTCAAAGACACACACAACACTATTACTCATCTCATTTCCATGGTCAAATTGTTCCCAATATGTTAGTCATCTAAGGGGTGAGGCCAGAACATGGTTTTATACCCACCAATGGAGGCCAGTCAGAACATGGATTTATACCTACCAATGGGGGCCAGACAGAATTACAATACTAGTCACATTTCAAATTCGAATCGTAACAGTGCAACACAAAATTCAGAGTTTACCAGACATAACGTATCAGAATTTTCAGATATCGGAGTTTCAAACGGATTCATTTGAACATAGAAGAAATGTATAATCGATCGAAATTTTAAATAGAACATGCATCATATTTTTGAAAACGAAGACACACATATATGCATGTCATGATATACATATTCAAGTTTAAAAATACAAATGAATATACATATCCAAAAACCCACTTACCGTGTTTTGAAGATAGGTTCGAAATTTTCAACTTTTGGAACAAATTTTACTCCTGGAATTTGGGCAGCACTTCAACGTAAACTTTTAGCAGATTACGTCTCCAATCCAGTAGCACTTCGTCGTATTTTCTGAGCACTCGAACGATACGAACTCCTTCTTGCCTTGGACGAAATTTTTGGGACGATTTTGAGGAAGGGTGAGGGCCAAATTCTTGAAGGCTTTTTGGTGCACTTTTCATTCAACCTTGAGGTGGTATTTATAGGTGAAGGGAATGCTTTTCATCTTGCCATGGCCGAAATCTTGGACTCCAAGATTAGCCATAAATGTTGTCCAAAATCCCATGCATTTTTCAAGAGTCACCTTGGTTTTCTATAGGGTCATTTCCCGCTCATTAATATTTCCTGGTCTCTCAGCTCCTCCCTTAGCTCCTTCATGGATTAACTCAAAGGTCATCTCTTGCATATTAAGTTTGTCCAATTTCTTTGCTCATCTTTTAGCTCCCTCTTTGGTCTTGTTAGGACAAGCTTGGTTGAGCTGCTTTGAGCTGAAAGATTGAGTCCTTGAGCTGGGGTTTTACTCCTCTAGTGACAACCCTTTGATGAATGCGATTACTTGCAGCTTGGCCTCCCGTTGAGTTAGTTTCCGAGTTTTGAAGCTACTTTCTCGAGTTAAGTTAGCTGAAATCTAAGTTCATATTTAAGTTCTATAGTTAGAATGAAAGTTGTTGAGCTTCGTTTATGCTAAATTTCGAATTTGTATTTCTTACATGATTCGGTTCGGATCGGAAATTCCGGGGTCTCACATCCATCCCTCCTTATTGAAAGTTTTGTCCCCGAAACTTGGATCAGCTTGAGCTTTTGAATAAATGAGGATATTGTGAGCGCATTTTCTCTTCGAGTTCCTATGTGGCTTCCCTTTCAATATGATTTGACCACTGTACTTGGACATAAGGGATTGTCCGGTGTCTCAACACTTGGTATTTTGTGTCTACTTTTTGTATAGGGACCTCTGCATATTTAAGTTCTTCATTGAGGTGTCCTTCAATCATCAGTGGTGCAACTTTGAGTACATGACTAGGGTATGGGACACATTTTCTCAGTTGTGAGATGTGGAAAACATTGTGAATCCTGGACATATCAGACAGCAAAGCCAGACGGTAGGCTAAGGTTCCCACCTTTTCCAATATCTCGAACGGTCCCACATATCTCGGGTTTAACTTATCGGATTTACTGAATCGAACCACTCCTTTCATTGGTGAGACCTTGACATAAGCCTTTTCACCGATCTCCAAATCCAACGGTCTCCTCTTCAAATCTGCACAGTTCTTTTCTCTATCTTGGGCTGCCTTGAGTCTTTCCTTGATTATGGCTACTTTGTCAACAGTTAATTGAACAAGCTCTGGTCCAGTAACAGCCTTTTCTCCAAATTCATCCCAGTATAGAGGCGACCTACAATTTCGTCCATACAGAGCCTCATACGGAGCCATCTCGATGCTACTGTGATAGCTGTTGTTATAGGAAAATTCTATCAGGGGTAGCTGTTCACTCCAGTTTCTAGGAAAATCCAAAGCACATGCCCTCAGCATGTCCTCGAGGGTTTGAATTGTTCTCTCGGTTTGGCTATCAGTTTGTGGATGATAGGCCGTGCTGAGAGCGACTTTGGTTCCCATAGCCTTTTGTCATTTTAGGTGTATTTTAATCATAACTAAATGATGGTTCGGTGTTGGTTCGGGTTGGCACGGAGTCATGATTAAATACGAAGTCGTTGGGCGTAATTGTCTCGTTTTGGATTCAATTACAAGGTTTGGTCAAGAAAATCATTTGCATCATTTTCATGCTAGATTTATGTCGTAGCGAGCCTGGGAACGATCCAATCCATGTGGTAAAATAACACAGGATATTTCATTATGTCATTTAATTATATTACGTGCATAAAAATATAAAATATTCATTTTTGAGATTTATGCGATATTGCTTGTGGCCATTTCACTATCATGGGATCATTGTATCATCCGGTCGCCAGTTACCGGTCAGTTTAGTTCAGTGCCCCCCAGTATACTGCGGCATTAGTCTGATCAGACGCTCATTACTTCACCCGGTCGCCAGTTACCGATCAGTTCAGTACAGTTCAGTGCAGGGGCCACTTGCGTAGAACATAATCTCAACAGAAAATTTATGACATGTTATTTTATGACAGGGCTCGATTGAGCAAGCATTTCACTTATGATTTTTAGTCAGTTATGCACGTATTATACTTGCTCATGACAAGTTATTTTCACATTATGCCTCATGACATGATATTTTTATTCCCATTCAACTTTATTATATTATTTACTCGTTATTTACGATATATGCATGCTGAGTCTTTAGACTCACTAGACTTGATTGTTGTAGGTACTGATGATGTCGAGATCGAGGGCGGGGACCAGTGAGCCAGCTCGAGTCGGCAGTAGTGGAAGCCGAGGACCTCATTTACTGCACTTGCCATTCTTATGCTCAAACATTTTTACCAGTTGTTGGATTTACTTTACTTGTTATTTTGCGAGCAATAATTTCTTCCGCTGCTATTTTTAAACATTAAACTTGATTTATCAGATTATTTGGTGAATGAGGCATTTTAATTATTTAAAAAGAAAAATTTTAAATTTTCCGTAAATTTTCAAACACGAATTTTCGTGCCATTATAGCTGGTATCAGAACAATGGTTCTGTAAAGAGTTGTACTACTACTGACCTCGAGAAGCTCACGAAGTCACGTCTTCGGTCTGTAAGTTTTACATTTACGCATTTTATTTAAAGCATAAATTATTGTAACTGCATGATCTCGTGGAATGTTTTTTTTCGTTCAGATTTTAATTGATCAGTATTTATTTAAATTTAAATAAATTATGGAATTATGCATGTTGGTTACGTATGGGTTATGTATGGAACAATATGCCTGCTAGACGTAATCTTGAGCGTACGAGAGATGATGAGCCTCGCCAGGAGGACAGAGAGGAGCCGAGGCAGGAGAGGAACGGACCTCCACCCCCTCCACCTGACATGAATGCCCAGATGCTAGCTGGGATGACTCAGTTCTTCTCGCATTTTGCGAGGAACAATGCTGTGGCAGCCAGGCCGACAGGGCTCGAGGCTGTATACGAGAGATTCATGCAGATGCGTCCGAAGGAGTTTTCAGGGATATCGGACCCCATGATTGCCGAGGGCTGGATCAAGTCCCTCGAGGTTATCTTCGAGTTTATGGAGCTTGGAGATGCAGACAGAGTTCGATGTGCCACCTATTTATTCGGAGGAGATGCCCGCTTATGGTGGGAAGGAGCATCGGTAGCCCTGAACTTGGCAACACTGAGTTGAGCGCGCTTCACGGAGGTATTCTACTCCAAATATTTCACTGAGGGAGGGCGCACCAGGTTGACCACGGAATTCATGAGCCTGAGGCAGGGAGATCTGACGGTTACAGAGTTCATCCGTAAGTTTGAGAGGGGTTGTCATTTTGTGCCCCTGATCGCAAATGATGCTAAAGCCAAGTTGATGCATTTCTTGGTGGGTCTACGGCCGATCTTGCGCCGTGCTGTTAGGGTGTCTGACCCTACTACTTATGAGGTCGCTGTCTCCAGAGCTCTAGCCGCAGAGCAGGATCAGCGTGATATCGAGAGAGATGGCCAGGGCAAGCGTCCAGTCCAGGGACCACACCGCCCTCCTCCTCAGTAGCATCAGCAGTAGAACAAGAGGCCTTTTCACGGGCCGCCTAGAAACAGAGGTCAGCAGCAATAGCAGCAGCGGGGACGCCCAGCCCCGAGGACTTTTGAGCACCCAGTTTGCCCTAAATGCTCACGCCGCCATCCTGGAGCATGTATGTTTGGTTCAGGGAAGTGTTATAATTGTGGTAGTCCAGACCACTTACTTCTGCAGTGCCCTCAGAGGAATCTGCCTACCCAAGGCAGAGTTTTTGCTCTCCATGCTACGGAGACGAACCCCGAAACCATGCTTATGACAGGAATCTTAACGCTCTGAGTTTATACTTGAAATTCGATGTTTTGGAAATCTAGGTTAATATTTTAGAACGTTGAATTGCGATAGGATTTCATGCTCTACTCAGTATTATTTTCGGGAATTAGGATAGAAGAACTCTGGCCTTTGCATGTCTATAAGTTTAGTTCTTGTAACTATTGGGTTCAACTTAGTGTTCCGATCTTTCATGGAGAATTTTTATATCTGGTTCCACTACGAAGGCCTCGATAGATTCAAGGGCCACCCACTCATTAATTTCGGAGGTCTTTGCTAATTTCCTCAAGGTCCAGACCGTTGGGCTAGATGTAGCCTATTCAATAGTATTGCCTTCTGGTGAGGAGATGGCAGCTACCAATGTGATCCGATACATAGATCTTGAGCTCCATGGCAACCTCGTTTATGCGGATCTGATCGTGTTGCCGATGCCAGAGTTTGACATCATACTAGGGATGGATTGGCTATTGCGAAACAGAGTTTTGATTGACATCCAGCGGAGATCTGTTCTAGTCCGACCGCCTGGAATGACGCAGTTCTTATTCGAGCCGGACAGGTACTTTCCCTTACCGTGCATTATTCCTTATGTCAGGGCTAGGACGCTCATGCATAGAGGGTGTCGGGCATTTTAGCAACTTTTATATCTGTCCCCGAGGCACCCAGACAGTCAGCCGCAGATGTTCTGATCGTTAGAGACTTCTTAGACGTTTTTCCTGAGGATGTCTCTGGTATGCCACCCGAGAGAGAGGTGGAGTTTTCTATCGCGCTTATGCCAGGTACGACTCCGATATCCAAAGTGCCGTACCGACTAGCACCGACAGAGATGGTAGAGCTTAAGAAGCAGATTCAAGAACTTCTAGACAAGAAGTTCATCCGCCCGAGTTTTTCTCCATGGGGCGCGCCAGTCTTATTTGTGAAGAAGAAGGATGGCTCTATGAGACTTTTCATTGATTACCGGGAATTGAACAGGGTCACAGTGAAGAACAAATACCCACTCCCGATGATTGAGGATTTGTTTGACCAGTTGCAGGGAGCTTCGATATTCTCCAAGATAAATCTGCGTTCCGGTTATCACCAGTTGAGGGTGAAAGATGCTGATTTTTCCAAGACTGCTTTTAGGACTCGTTATGGCCACTACGAGTTCCTTGTGATGTCGTTCGGTCTGACGAATGCGCCAGCGATCTTCATGGATCTCATGAATCACGTATTTCAACCGTACCTTGATCAGTTTGTGATAGTATTCATAGACGACATTCTCGTCTACTCGAAGAATAAGGAGGATCACGGCAGACATCTGACCACAGTGTTGCAGACCTTGTAGATACACAAGTTATTCGCAAAGTTCAGCAAGTGTGAATTCTGGTTAGAGAAGGTGGCGTTCTTAGGCCACATTGTTTCTAGCAGTGGTATAGAGGTAGACCCAGCGAAGGTTGCAGCAGTCAGGGATTGGGTTGTGCCGCAAAATGCATTAGAGATCCGCAGTTTTCTTGGGCTAGCAGGATATTATCGGAAGTTCATTCAGGGATTCTCTTCTATCGCAGTTCCACTCACATCATTGACAAAGAAGAATGTGAAATTTGTGTGGAGCAATGAGTGCCAGAAGAGCTTCGATACTTTGAAGCAAGCTCTTATCTCAGCACCAGTTTTGTCCATGCCATCAGGGCCCGGTGAGTTTTTTCTGTATACCGATGCTTCGAAGCTCGGTCTAGGCGCAGTATTGATGTAGCATGGGAAGGTGATAGCATATGCTTCTCGTCAATTGAAGACTCATGAGAAGAATTACCCTACCCATGACCTAGAGTTGGCAGCTGTTGTATTTGCTTTGAAGATCTGGAGGCATTATTTATATGGAGAGAAGTGCCAGATCTTTACCGACCACAAGAGCCTCAAGTTCTTCTTTACGCAGAAAGAGCTGAATATGCGTCAGAGGCGATGGTTGGAGCTTGTGAAAGACTATGATTGTGACATTAGCTACCACCCGGGCAAAGCTAATGTAGTTGCAGATGCACTGAGCAGGAAAGTCGCAGTGATGTCTCATTTAGTGGTTTCTAGACCTCTTCGGTTTGAGATGCAGAGGTTTGATCTAGAGACTTATCCTCGAGGTAGAGTTCCTCGTCTATCTACCTTGACTATTCAGTCCTCTCATCTAGACCGTATTCGCAGTGGTCAGTCAGCAGATGAGCAGTTGGCAAAGGGGAAGCAGAGAGATGAAGCCAAGGGCAGTGTCCTGTATACAGTCAGCGACGGTATTGTGAGATACCGTGACAGAATGTGGGTCCCTAGCAGTGATTCTATCCGAGCAGATATTTTAAAAGAGGCCCACATGTCACCGTACTCCATTCATCCTGGGAGTACGAAGATGTACAAAAATCTGCAGCTATTGTATTGGTGGCCTGGTATGAAGAAGGACATCAGACGGTTTGTATCTGAGTGTCTGACATGTCAGCTAGTAAAAGCCGAGCATCAGAGACCACCAGGTATGCTCAAGTCTCTTCCCATTCCCGAGTGGAAGTGGGAGAATGTTACCATGGACTTCGTGACCGGATTGCCGAAGTCAGTCAGAGGATCAAATGCTATATGGGTGATTGTAGATCGTCTTACCAAATCAGCGCACTTCTTGCCTATTAAGACGACTTTCACCATGATTCAGTATGCAGAGTTGTATATCCGGGAGATAGTTCGACTTCATGGTTTTCCAGTTTCTATCGTATCTGACAGAGATCACAGATTTACTTCCTCATTTTGGAAGAGTTTGCATTCGACTATGGGTACAAAGTTGCTGTTTAGCACAGCTTTCCATCCGTAGACAGATGGGCAGTCAGAGCGAGTTATTCAGATCTTGGAGGATCTTCTCCGTGCTTGTGTGATGGATTTCTCTGGGAGTTGGGATTCTGTAAGGCTTGAGATTTATTCGTATTCATTGACATGATACTCGAAGATATGAGAATGCATGAATCGATGCAAATATTGACGACAGCAGAAACGATGTTGCGATTTGAATTGGATTGCACACGATGGTGGTGAAACAGCCAAGACAGTGCACCTGCGGTCCAGGAGAGAGTGCACCTGCGCTGGTCCTGCCTTTGAAATGGTGAAAAATTACAGAAGCCAGACCGCACCCGCGCCCCAGTTTCCACCGCACCCGCGGTGCAAGGGCAGAAAGTAGAGTTTTGACTAAAAGAGTGACCGCACCCGCGGTCCAAGACATACCGCACCCGCGGTTGTAACTCATGAAATGTGGAGAATTACAGTAGGGTCACCGCACCCGCGCTGATCAGTGCACCGCACCCGCGGTAGATGGACAGTAGGTTGTGAAATTTGGGCCGAAGCATGAGCGCACCCGCGGTCCCTGAGCCACCGCACCCGCGGTCGTGCGTGTTACACAAAGAAATGGCCATGTGTTACTCAACATGCAAGATATATATATATGTGTAACCTTCATCTTGCTGGCACTTTCAGACCACCGAGAAAACCCCTTAGCATCTTCAAGTTTCTTCAAGGCTTTGAAGTAAGATTTCTCAAGATCTAGTTATCCAAATTCTAATCCAAGTAGAGATTATTGATCCTTGTATCATTGGCTACAAGAAGATGTAAGTTTCTTTTTATTTCAGCATGGTTTGAAGTTAAGTGTTGGGGAAAATCGGATATGGTGGTTATTATGTATTCTTGATATGTTGAGCATAGTATAATCGCAATCGGATCGATTTTCGAATACTGCATGAGATGGGTTCGTTGTTCCAGCATGTAGTATGGGGAAATTATACAGATTTCAGAGTATATATATTGTGTTTTGATGGGATTATGAGTTGATTGTGATTGTTTTGTTGAGTTGATGTTATCGGTATTAAGAACTACGCAGTTATGCTGTCGAATTATACCAAGAATGATTATTGACTTGTCCAAGACTTGATGTGAGTTATATATTGATAACCTACTTCTATATATTGTCATTTCAGATTTGATTGACAGATTTGATCTTCGACTTCAATATCTCGATCAATTCCTACGACACGAAAGGTATAATTCATTTTGATTCGGGAAGACATAACTCGAATTAGATCTGATTTGAGTTTCCCAAAATGACATACTAGATTATTACCTTTTTATATGTTGATGCTTTGTTTATAGATTTATATTCAAGCATTTAAGATAGGAGAGTCATTGGCAGACTTGCCAAACTTTACGTTCGGTGATATCGACGCATCGGAGCAGATTTCCTCCGATTGTAGACACTCGATACAGACAGGACCGAAGTCTAGGAGTAATACGTACCGCCACCACGATTGGGAGAGTAGGTGGGAGACTTGTTACGTCTTATTCACACCGGGATCCCTAGACTTAGATATAAGTCGAGTTAAAGAATAAGAGTCGAAGAGTTTTATCTGTATTCACTAGTGTGTCATAATTACTGATTTATGTGTTTTGATTTTGTATTTATTGCATGGCATGCATGTATACATGTTTTATACTGGGATTTGTTCTCACTGGAGTTTCCGGCTGTTGTTGTGTCTGTATGTGTGCATAACAACAGGTGGGGCAGGATCAGGGTCACGCAGAGGATGAGAGATCGAGATAGCGTGGAGGTCACAGGCGTAAAAGATCACTAGTTGTTGTTACTAGACATGTACTGAATTTCTAAACACTAGTATGTTAATTTGTAGTTGAACATGGGAATGTTATTTGCATCTAAATAAGATGACAGTATTTTATATGATGTCTTGTGCTTGTTCATATACATTTGAATAAATGTTAAAAGCAAAATTTTGACCCACATTTTCTAGCAAAGATGCAATTAATCCCAAAGATAATCGAGTTAGAGCCCGGGTCCCCACAGATTCTAACTTGCCATTAGTGGTGTTCACCTATAACAACAATTTCCAGTCGTCTATAGGTATGGCACCGTACGAAGCACTATATGGCCGCAAGTGCAGATCCCCTGTTCATTGGGACGAAGTAGGGGAGAGAGCAGAGTTGGGTCAGGAGATTATTAAGCAGGCTGCCGATGTAGTAGTCAAGATCCGTGATAGGATGAGAACTGCTCAGAGTCAACAGAAAAGTTATGCAGATCAGAGGAGGAGAGACCTAGAGTTTGCCGTTGGCGACCATGTTTTCGTGAAGGTAGCACCTATGAAGGGTGTCATGCCATTCGGAAAGAAAGGAAAGCTCAGTCCGAGATTCATAGGACCATTTGAGATCCTCGACAGAGTTGGGACGCTAGCTTATCGTGTTGCACTTCCGCCGAATCTGGCCGGAGTACACAATGTGTTCCACGTCTCCATGCTGAGGAAGTATATGGCAAATCCTTCACATGTGCTGAATTGTGAGCCGTTGCAGCTCACTCCGAACCTGTCTTATGAAGAGAGACTAGTGCATATCTTAGACAGACAGGAGAAGAAGCTTCGGAACAAGCTAGTTAAGGGAGTGAAAGTCAAATGGCTCAACCATTCAGAGGAAGATGCTACATGGGAGTCTGATCCAGAGATGAGGATTCGGTACCCCGAGTTATTCGGTGAGTTTTAATTTCGATGACGAAATTTCTTTTAAGGGAGGGAGAGTTGTAGAACCCGGAAATCAGATTACGTATAAGCTATGCATAATTCTAGTATTTAAATTAAAATGATTTTTATTGCATGAGTATTTAAATTCTCTTCTTTAAATTTATTTATTTTATTCAGTAGTTTAAATGTTATCTTTTCAGTTAATTATGTGAGGCCGGACTGGAGTTGGAGTTTTGAGATAAAATTTAATATTAAGGAAACATTCCCAGAATTTATTTTAGCTAACTAGTAAGTTAATTTAAGTTAAAAAGGAGGTTTAAGGAATTATTTAAGCAATTTGAGGTAAGTAGGAAATAAGTTCATTTAGGTTCCATAATTTTTGGGGTTAATTCACTAAATTATTTAAAGGATACGTAAGGCTCTAAAGGTTTAAAATTTACTAACTAAACAATATTTCCCCTCAATTTATTTGTTTAATTTTGGGCCCCTTAGATGATTAATCAATTCCTTGCCAACTCACCTTTGACCCTTTCCTTGTCATCCCTTAGAATGATAATCTTTTCATTTATTAATCACCCTTAATTAATTAATATTAAACCATTATCCTTACCTTGTTGTTGACATGTAGAATCGGTCATGCCACCTTAATCCCTCCAAGAATATTTGATATCAAACCATTTCAAATTCAAATGAGAGCAAGACTTGGTCTTGCCATCCCTTTTATATTGCAATTCCCTTCCTCACTCCTAGCATTCCCTCCCTCTCCATCATTTCAAAATTTTTAGAGAGAATTGAGAGAAAAATCGTGAGCCTCATAGCTAGAAACAAGAAGGAAAATCGATTAGAAGCAAGAAAAGAAGATCACTCCGTCTCCTCCGCGCCACGTCGTTGCGTTTCGTTCGTTTTCTTCTCAAAACGAAACCAAGGCATGTTTATATTTTTATTGACTCTTCAATCAAGCCATATTAGTATTTTAAAACATCAATCTCATGATTTGTTTAAGCAAAAAACCGAAATACATGTCAACTTTTTCAAGATAATGAAGTGCAGATTTTCGGCCTCTCCCTTCATTCTTCACGGTTCTTGTTGTTTTGTAGTTGCAGGGTTGGCTTGATTTCCAGGGGCTCAAGGCTACTTTTAGACATGATATAGGGTGTGTTAGGAAGGGATTTGTCCATTGGTCTCATCCCCTTTTCCCCTTGCATCGCGTTTTGGACAGCAACTCCCCAACATGGTGTTTTGTGTCCCGATTTGCATGTTTAGTGCCTAAGGTGAAGATTCTGGTCTTGGCTGCCCTAGGGGCTGTAGCCATGGTTAGAATCTCTCCTTGGCTTGTCTAAGACGTGACCAAGTCGGCCTTTCAAGGCTTATTGTAATAACCGATCGTTAATTTCATTTATTATGAATTACGGTATTTTATGGTGATGGTTTATGGCTTTACATTATGATATGAATAGTAATGAATGTTATAAAATGAAATAGATAATGGATGGGTAGAATAGAAAGTTGATCTTGAGCCAAATAGGTAATGGAAGTGCTGAAACGGTATGAAACTGTGGCAGTAGTTGTGGTTTTTAGCATAATGTTTTGTATTTTGATCCAAATTATGTGAGGCCACTTCCATTAGAAAGATAAGATATAAGGCTATAACTTTCATGTTTTGAGTTTTGTTCAAATCATTAGGGAAGACGTGCCAAAAGTGGCCCGAATGTTGTCGTGTGTATCGTCGTTCTTGTACTGACACATGTTGGGAGATTGAGCATAACGTTTTACTCAGACCTTCAAATGACATGAGGCCAATTGGAAATGCAAGCCAAGACATAGGGCTACAACTTTCATGTTTACCACGTTTCCTAATTCGGAAGGGAAGAGACGTTTCGGAAGCGATCTTTGATGTGGCTGTGCGTAGAGCGGCGCCCGAGCGGTAAGATTTGACCGCCCGAGCGCGCCCCGTTCTGAATTTTTGAGTTTTGGGCAGTAAGTTCGGCGCTAGGGCGGTAATATGTGACCGCCCGAGCGCCCAGCAAGTTAAAAAGCGTGTTTTGAGGTTTGGGATGGCATAAAATCGAATGGGATCACTTTTTACTCACTTTTCCTCATTTCTTCTCTTCTCTCCATCGGTTTGGAAGCTAGGGTTCCTCATTTCTCTTCAATCCAACTTCTTCCAAGAAATTAATCTTTGGTTGAAACCTTAATCTTTGCTTGGAGATTAGAAGTTCTTCTCCTCAAGAGTTTAGGAGCAAGGTAAGAAAGCTTGTTTCCTTGGGTTAGTGATTGAAAGGAAAATATTGGGTTGTTTGGTTTGAATGTTGAGGTAAGGTTGTTAATTTAATGATTGATGGTATTATTATTATTATTGTGTTGTAGGAATCCCTCAAGAGCTTAGCAACCACTTGTGTATTGGGTTGTAAGTAGACTTTTCCTTTGAATGCATCTCATGAGCTATGTATATGACAAATGAAGTTTCTATTGATTTTAGCTCCTTTAATTCATTGATTATGTATATTGTATGTATTGATATATTGAAAAGAAATGGAATTGATGCCAATGGCAAAGTAAAGGAGCTAAGGTTTTAGCACGCACACCACATGTTTGATAAAATGTTTCAATGAATGTTTTTATGGCTAGATGGTTATATGGTATAGTGGTGTTACCTTTGGTAATTCTAAACCCACACGACGGAAGTTGATCAACATAATGACATGTACTGTGACTGATTTTGACTGAGACGTACATGTATACCATCGACGGATGACCTATCAATGCCATACAAATGAAAAGGAATGAATTGTTCTATAGATGCCATCTTATAATTGTTATTTATGAATTTTATTGACTGATGGCATATTGTGGTTAAGAAATGATATGGATTCCTTCTTTACACTATGGTATATGTACTTGTTATTTAAAGGTCTACTTGCTGAGTTTTTATAACTCATTTCAGTTATGTTCATGAGATGCAGATGCAGGTAACAAAGAATAGATACGACGGAGTGTCAAAACAGAAGAAGAAGAACCAGTGCCAATCTTGGAGGAAATGATAATGAAGTATATTTTGTATTAAAAATAGAAAATTTATTTTGGAGTGCAAACTTGATTTGTAATGGTTTTTGATAACTTCATTTGCTACTTTTGATTATTAATGTAAGTATTTTGATTGTTATATGGAATGTGGTCTTATTGACATTATTTGAAATATTTTGCTTGAGACAGGTGGCAAGTTCTTTTTATGGGGAAACTCTGCCAAAATTTTTAAAGCTCATACTTTCCTCCAAGTCTATATTTTAAAGCTTCCGCATTATAGAGTTTATTTATTTATTTATTTTTTAAATGGATAAGGGTGTTACATTTAGTGGTATCAGAGCAAATGTTTTTGGGACCAATGATTTGGCACACAAATTCTTCTGTTTGCGACACTTCGGTATGTATATTTCTGCATCTCATTGATGTACTGATATGATGATATGTATCTTAATTGTATAAAGATGATTTAAAATGATTTTAAACTGAGATGCAACGTAGGAGATGCCACCTAAGAGGAAAGCTGTAGAGGGAGAAGATAGTTCCTCATCACGAGTTGTCGATGAGTTTAGTAAGTTGCTCAAGGAGCAAGCCAAAGTTCAGGAGAACAGATCCAATAGTTATTGAGATTGCAGAACCCAGTGCACGGGAGAGGTAGAGGCCTTGTGAGACAGGAGCCCAGTTCAGAGGAGCGTATGACAGGTTTAAAAGAATGAATCCACCCGAGTTCGTGGGAAGTGTGGATCTTCTTGCAGCTATGGAATGGGTTAAAGCTATTGAAGCAATCTTTGACTACCTACACTTTGAAGATAATGATTGAGTTAGTTGTGCAGTGTTTCTTTTGACCAAGACTGCACGCATTTGGTGGGAGGCCACGAAGGTAACTGTTAATGTTCAAACCCTTCAATGGAATGAGTTCAAGGAGCTATTTTATGACAAATATTTCTCTACGGATGTCAAGACACAGAAAGTGAAGGAGTTCTTGGAACTAAAGCAGGGCAACTTGAATGTGAATGATTATATATTGAAGTTCGAAGAAGGATGTCTGTTCGTTCTTTTTATTGCTTCGAATGACAAAGATCGAGGGGAACACTTCATGAGAGGCTTGAGAGCCGAGATCAGGAGGGATGTCAGAATGTCTAAAGCTGCAATGTATAAAGAGATCGTGGAGAAAGCTCTTCTAGCGGAACAGGACGAGAAAGAGATTGAGAAGGAAAGGCAATTGAGAAGACATAGCTTTAATCAAAAGAGCCAAGCTTCGAATCAAAGTTGGAAAGGGGGATATAAAGGAAAAGGAAGAGAAGAACATCGAGGTAAAGCTCCTGTGGTTCAGTTTGAGACGAATAGGCCTTTATGTCCCAAATGCAGCAAGCCGCACAAGGGTGAATGCTTTGTAGGGACCAACAAATGTTATAGATGTGGAGGTGCAGGTCACATTGCCATCAATTGCACCCAATCTTCAAGCCGAGGAAGAGTCCAAGGACGCATTTTCTCTTTGACCAAAGAGGGTGTTAATCCTGATACGTCGGTTATATCAGGTAATATTATAATTTCAGGCAAAGTAGCTCTTACTTTAATTGATACTGGAGCTACGCATTCCTTTATGTCTGAAATTTTCTTGAGATCGTTGGGTATTACACCTATATGTGAACATCTCCAGTATAATATTATGCTTCCTTCGAGTGATGTGATTTGTCTAACAAGTGTGGTTAGAGCTTGTCCTATTCAAGTGAACGAGGAAACATTATTTGCTGATTTGATTGTGATTCCTATGATAGATTTTGAAGTGATTTTGGGTATGGATTGGCTATCATCGTATCGTGCAGTAATAGATTGTGTTGAAAATACGGTGCGATTTCCGAAAGAAGAAGGTGACATCGGGGTCTTCAAGCTTTCAGGTACTTCGCTTGACACTTCTTTTATTTCTTGCTTGAAGGTGAATAAGATGTTGGTTAAGGGGTGTCAGGGGTTTCTGGCGTCAGTCACGGATGTGAGTAAGGAATATAATGTGGATGTGAATGATATTGAAATTGTTCGAGAATATTTGGATGTCTTTACCAATGATGTGCCGGGGTTGCCACCCGATAGAGAAGTCGAGTTTGTCATTGATGTTGTACCTGGTAATGCTCCTATTTCTAAAGCCCCTTATCGAATGGCACCGACTGAAATGAAAGAAATAAAGAACCAATTGCAAGAGCTGTTAGATAAGGGTTTTATTAGACCGAGTTCTTCACCATGGGGGGCACCAGTATTGTTTGTGAAAAAGAAAGATGGGTCACTACGTTTGTGTATTGACTACAGAGAGATCAACAAAGTTACAATTAAGAACAGGTACCCTTTGCCACGAATTGATGATCTTTTTGATCAATTACAAGGGGCAACGGTATTTTCCAAGATTGATCTGCGATCGGGATATCACCAATTGAAAGTGAAAGAAGATGACATACCTAAGACTGCTTTTCGAACTAGGTATGGTCATTATGAATTTCTGGTAATGTCTTTTGGATTAACGAATGCGCCGTCAGTTTTTATGGATCTTATGAATCGAGTCTTCAAGCCTTATTTGGACAGTTTCGTCATTGTATTTATTGATGATATTTTGGTTTATTCAAAGACTCGAGAACTTCATCGAGAACATTTGAGAACTGTGTTGCAGCAATTGAGAGATAACCAGTTATATGCCAAGTTAAAGAAGTGCGGGTTCTGGTTGGACCAAGTGACTTTCCTAGGCCATATTGTTTCTAAAGATGGAATTACCGTGGATCCAACAAAGATAGAAGCAGTGAGGAAATGGCTTATTCCTACGACAGTTGCAGAGGTACGAAGTTTTCTTGGTTTAGCAGGTTACTATCGTCGTTTCATCGCTGATTTCTCAAAGATAGCACTGCCATTAACCACATTGACAAGAAAGACAGTTAAATTTGAATGGACAAATGAGTGTCAACAAAGTTTTCAGGAGTTGAAGGATAAATTGACATCGGCTCCAGTGTTGTCACTTCCTGAAGGAGTTGAAGACTTTGTAGTGTTCACTGATGCTTCTAAGAAAGGACTTGGTGCTGTACTGATGCAGCGTGGTAAGGTAATTGCTTATGCTTCCCGTCAGCTGAAGGATTATGAAAAGAATTATCCGACTCACGATCTTGAGGTGGCAGCTGTGGTTTTCGCTTTGAAGATCTGGCGACAGTATTTATATGGAGTGAAGTGTGAGATTTTCTCGGATCATAAAAGCCTTAAATATCTGTTTACTCAGAAGGAATTGAACATGCGTCAGAAGAGATGGTTGGAACTTGTTAAAGATTATGATTGTACTATTAGTTACCACCCTGGGAAGGCGAATGTAGTTGCAGACGCATTGAGTCGGAAGTCAGGAGTTGTGTTGAGTTCTATGATTCAAAAACCTTTATTGTTGGATTTACAAAGGAATGAGATCGCTTTGGTCGAGAAAGGTACAATAGCTCGACTTTCAGCTTTGGTGATTCGACCTACTGTGAATGACAGGATTAAAGATGGACAACAGAATGATAATCAATTGCTGGAAATGAAATCTAAGGCTGAGCTGAAAGGAAATTCTGAGTTTGTTTTAAACAGTGATGGGTCGATGACCTTCAGAGGTCGAATTTGTGTTCCTATCGGCGATAATATTCGACGAGATGTTTTGATTGAGGCGCATACCGCACCATATTCGATACACCCAGGTAGTACCAAGATGTATCAAGATCTGCGTCGACTCTTTTGATGGCCAGGTATGAAGAAGGATATTGCGTTGTATATTTCTGAATGCCTAACATGTCAGCAGGTTAAGTTTGAGCACCAAATACCTGCAGGTTTGTTACAGTCATTGCCGATACCTCAGTGGAAATGGGAACACATCACAATGGATTTTGTTGTTGGACTTCCAAGGACGCAGAAAGGTTATAATTCGATTTGGGTTATTGTTGATCGTTTGACTAAGTCATCACATTTCCTTCCTGTCAAAACAACTTATTCGATGAATCAGTATGCTGAGGCTTATGTTCAAGAGATTGTTAGACTTCATGGGATACCAGTGTAAATTGTTTCTGATCGTGATCCAAGGTTTACATCTGAATTCTGGAAGAGTTTGCAGAGATCTTTGGGTACAAAGTTGGCATTCAGCACAGCTTATCATCCTGAGAGTGACGGAAAATCAGAACGAGTTATTCAGATTCTTGAGGACATGTTAAGGGCATGCATTATTGATTTTCCTTGAGGTTGGGATTTGAAGTTGCCTCTTGTGGAATTCACATATAATAACAGCTATCAATCCTCGATTGGCATGGCACCCTATGAAGCTTTGTATGGGAGAAAGTGTCGATCACCTTTGTTTTGGGATGAAGTAGGTGAAAGAAAGATGTTAGGACCAGAGTTGGTTCAACAAATGGTTGATGTTGTAGCCTTGATTCGAGAGAGAATGAAAACGGCTCAGTCTCGACAGAAAAGCTATGCAGATGTTCGAAGAAGGCCTTTGACTTTCGAAATAGGTGATCATGTGTTTGTTAAGATAGCTCCTCTCAAGGGAGTTATGAGATTTGGAAAGAAGGGAAAGTTGAGTCCTCGTTTTATTGGACCTTTCGAGATTCTTGACAGAATTGGCGAGCGAGCTTATCGAGTGGCTTTGCCTCCGGATTTGGATAGGGTGCATAATGTATTTCATGTCTCAATGCTTCGTAAATATGTATCGAATCCAACTCATGTGCTTCATCACGAACCACTAGACTTAATGTCAAATTTGAGTTATCGTGAGAGGCCGGTACAAATACTGGATCGAAAGGTTAAAGTGCTTAGAAACAAAGAGATTAGGATCGTGAAGGTGTTATGGAGTAACCATGTCATCGAAGAAGCAACATGGGAACCCGAGGAAGAGATGAAGCAACGTTATCCTGACTTGTTTACGTCGTGAGGTAAATTTCGAGGACGAAATTTTTATAAGGGGAGGAGAATTGTAATAACCGATCGTTAATTTCATTTATTATGAATTACGGTATTTTATGCTGATGGTTTATGGCTTTACATTATGATATGAATAGTAATGAATGTTATAAAATGAAATAGATAATGGATGGGTAGAATAGAAAGTTGATCTTGAGCCAAATAGGTAATGGAAGCGCTGAAACGGTATGAAACTGTGGCAGTAGTTGTAGTTTTTAGCATAATATTTTGTATTTTGATCCAAATTATGTGAGGCCACTTCCATTAGAAAGATAAGATATAAGGCTATAACTTTCATGTTTTGAGTTTTGTTCAAATCATTAGGGAAGACGTGCCAAAAGTGGCCCGAATGTTGTCGCGTGTATCGTCGTTCCTGTACTGACACATGTTGGGAGATTGAGCATAGCGTTTTACTCAGACCTTCAAATGACATGAGGCCAATTAGAGATGCAACCCAAGACATAGGGCTACAACTTTCATGTTTACCACTTTTCCTAATTCTGAAGGGAAGAGGCGTTTCGGAAGCGATCTTTGATGTGGCTGTGCGCAGAGCGGCGCCCGAGCGGTAAGATTTGACCGCCCGAGCGCGCCCCGTTCTGAATTTTTGAGTTTTGGGCAGTAAGTTCGGCGCTAGGGCGGTAATATGTGACCGCCCGAGCGCCCAGCAAGTTAAAAAGCGTGTTTTGAGGTTTGGGATGGCATAAAATCGAATGGGATCACTTTTTACTCACTTTTCCTCATTTCTTCTCTTCTCTCCATCGGTTTGGAAGCTAGGGTTCTTCATTTCTCTTCAATCCAACTTCTTCCAAGAAATTAATCTTTGGTTGAAACCTTAATCTTTGCTTGGAGATTAGAAATTCTTCTCCTCAAGAGTTTAGGAGCAAGGTAAGAAAGCTTGTTTCCTTGGGTTAGTGATTGAAAGGAAAATATTGGGTTGTTTGGTTTGAATGTTGAGGTAAGGTTGTTATTTTAATGATTGATGGTATTATTATTATTATTGTGTTGTAGGAATCCCTCAAGAGCTTAGCAACCACTTGTGTATTGGGTTGTAAGTAGA
>NC_133321.1:11068850-11109280 GCF_012295235.1 Primulina huaijiensis
GAGGACCTCATTTACTGCACTTGCCATTCTTATGCTCAAACATTTTTACTAGTTGTTGGATTTACTTTACTTGTTATTTTGTGAGCAATAATTTCTTCCGCTGCTATTTTTAAACATTAAACTTGATTAATCATATTATTTGGTGAATGATGCATTTTAATTATTTAAAAAGAAAAATTTTAAATTTTTCGCAAATTTTCAAACACGAATTTTCGGGCCATTATAAGAAGGTTGCATAGCTAAGAGTTACCTTGCAGAAGAACGAACGATATTTTGTAGTGCTTATATAAAAAGGCTTCTATTATTGGTGTTCGTTCTAATCGGAATGATGATTTGTAAAATGGATTAGTGGAAGGTCGCTCAATTTCTAAAGGAAAAGAAAAGATTTTAAAAGACCACGTGTTGCGAGCCACACATCGATATGTGTTGTTCAATACTACAAAAGTGAACCTTACTTACAGTGAGTATAGTTAATTTCATATTATATTATTCTTGATCTATTACATACCTCGTATATTCTAACATCTCCCTTCAATGATTTTAAATAGGATGCACATTGAGGAGCTTAAACAAATAAATCGTCGTTTTTTAAGTAATGAGACGTTACAAAAACAACATATGGAAACATTTGTTGAATAGTTATCAAAATAGGTTCTTGATAATTCTTCAGGCCGAATTCAATGGCTAGCTCACGGTCCAAGAAAGTAAGTTACAAGTTATACAGGTTATATTATAAATGGACATCGGTTCCATACAATTGATGTTGGAAGGTCGACACAAGATAGTGGTGTCTCAATTGAGGCCGATACTATTTGTCAATCTAATGCTAATTATTATTCACATACAGTAGGAAGATTATCATACTGTAGGGTTATACGAGATATTGTTTTGTTAGACTACTATTCTTTCAAAGTTCCTGTTTCTAGGTGTGATTTGGCCAATCCTGGAACTGGTATCAAAATTGAAGATGGTTTTACACTCGTCAACTTACACCTAAGAATAAAAACTTTTGAAAGTGATCCTTTCATTTTGGCATCACAAGCAAAGCAAGAATTCTATTCTAGGGACGATGATGAGTCAATTTGGTATGTGTTGCTAAAAAAGCTGCCTCGGGGTATTCATAACATGAATGTGGTTGAAGAGGATGCCTATACGTCATCAACACCTCTTGATGTGTCCCGACTTGAAATTAACATTACGGAGGAAGAACCATATGCAAGGAATGAGTGTGATGGAATTGACGTGACTGAGACATGATTGAAATTTTCAGCTGTAGATTTTATATTTATTTATTTTGATTGATATATGTTCTTTGCAAGTTATACAACTCTTTATTTACTGTAGCAATAAATTTGTTTCCTTGTTTATTTTAAGCTATGTATCATGTCATACAACATGTTTGATCAGGTCATTACATAGCATTGAAAAGATGAGCAAAATGGGCAAAAAACGTACCAAAGCATCTGCAGATGAAATTCAGGTGATATTATATTATATTTTACATCGTTGTTTATTTTAATAAAGTACACTTGTATATTTCGATAGCTCTTTTTGTTATTTTACAGGAACACGTAGCTAGTAGGTTATCAGGAATAAACTCTAACAATTCAGCTAATTCATCCCAAGATTTACATGATAAAAACCGATTGATGACAACAAACCTGATAAGAAAAAAGGTCGGGGAGCATCAAAGTTGAAAATGATTAGTGGTCAAGACAAGTGCAAAGAGGTGGAGCGTAATGAGTTAGGACAACCGACAACCGATTTGAGATAATTCAGTTAAATACGCTTCTTTTCTAGGTTGCATGATAAGGGAATTTGTGCCATATACACTGGATGGATGGAATGACATAGATGAAGAAGTGAAGGATAGGATGTGGAGTTGTCTTCAGGTAATATCTTCAGTCACTTAATATTTCATTTCAAGTTTTTTATGAGTTGTAGAAATATTTTCGTGTTTCTATGTACAGATGAATTATAAAGTTGAGGATTGGGAAAAAAATCAATATTTCAGAAGTTAGATAAATTGTGGCGCGATAGAAAATCCAAATGCAAATACTTGTACGAGAATCTAATACAAATCGAGTGGCTTCACGAAATCTCTGTCTTTTGAAGCCCGAATTTATGGACCAAAATCAGTGGGACTTGTTTGTAAAGAGGACACTATCACCTACCTTTCAATTATGTATTAATTCACTTTTCTTATAGGTATGAAACTGAAACGTCTCCCTACTTTTTAACTTTAAAATCCTAATAATATTTTTTATATAAAAATTATTTCAAAAATCACTACTTTAAAATAATATAACATTCCCTTAAATCAAAATAAATTTAACATTTAAAATCTCAAGTGCATAAAAATTCATAAATCGTCAATTAACAAAATTCAACTCTACCCTTTAACATGATCATACTATCTTCAAAATAAATCATAAAATCTCTAATAAACTTTTGCTATCAAGCTAATGAGGAAAATAAAGTCCCTCAGTAGTGTACTGTCAGCCTCGATCCACTCAAGCGTCAGCACCTCCATCACTAACATCATCACTAGCAGCATTCACACCTAGTGAGTCTAATGACTCAGCACGTTCTAAACAGTAGGAAACAAATAATACATATACAAGAACATGCATTAAAATCATATTTTTATTTAAAATAAGCTAGCCTTTATCCTCTGGTCAATTGACCAGTCTTAGCTCACCATTGTGCATGGAGACTGGGACTAGGCACCGACGTGGAAATGGAAATGCGATCGTCGGGCTCCCTCTGGGTCGTTTCCCGTAAACGGGCTCCCTCGGCCCTTTCCCTCACGATATTCCCAAAAATCATATATCATATCCTTAATGTCACAGTCAATTCACATCGTTCAAAACATTTTTTCTTTTCCTTTTTATCATAAAATATCGTATCATTTCCACATTTGAAAAATAACATTTTAACCGTAAAAATTTCACAGATTTACCATAAATCATAAAATCTAATATTTTTATCATAAAATATTATTTAACATGCTTTATAACCCTTCGGGACACTGCCAACCCTTTTCGTACTACCCTGGTATAAAATGACCGTTTTTCCCCTAGACGTAAAATTTCTTGATTTTGACTTTTTCTTACTTTCATTGACTTTAGACCATCCGAAATAATTATTTAAGCTTACATTAAATTTTTAATATTTTTATTTAGCTTAAAATCGAGGGTTTCTAATTATTTTCCTATTTATTAATTAATGAAGCGTTTAATTCCCGAATTAATTCCAACTTTAATATTTTCGTTCCAAAATTTAAACCTCAAATTTTCATCCCTAAAATACCCTCGTGAATCATGAACCGACCCCCGTGGACCATGGTTCGAACCCCTTTTCTTTTCCTAACCAATTTCGAACCATAATATTTCTAGGTCACGTTTTATTCCCAAAACCTTCGAACCATCCTCGAGCCACCTAAAACCAGACCACGTCCAGTCCCTCCTAGACCACCTTGAACCATCCTAGACCAACGCACCTAGATCCTGGCCCAGCCATCACCAAATCCGAACCCTTTATCTCCCCTAGAGCCATTATCCTCCGAAAATCTCAAGCCACCACGGGACCACCCTGGACCTAACCATAACTAGACCCTCTTGGACTCTACCTGAACCCCTTCTGCCTAGCACCGAGCTAGCCCAAGTTCTAAGCCAAATCCGCGAGCCCTCTCTTCTCTTCTCCAAGTCGTGGTCACAACCTTAATCGAGCCACCATGAACCCTGGCTGCACCAGGCCCTGTCCCGACACCAAGCCCTCTTCCCCAGACCTTGATAGACAAGCCTAGACCCCTAGACCAGCTGCGAGCCTCCCCTCTCCTGGACCTTGCCACGCGTGCATATGTGTAGAGTCCTTGGGTTTTTGGCCTCTTCCATCTCCTGCAGTATCCTGGTCCAGCCATCCATGAACCCTTCCACGACTGCACCAGACCCTGATGAGCCAGCCCCGACTAGCCCTAGCCCTTACACGCAGCTCCTCGCTTGAACTCCTCCATGGCCGAGCCTTGTCTCTCAAGGAAGCCCTAGGTTCGACTCTCCTTTACCAAGATCGACTCCAGCCCTAGTGTTGTCCCTTAACGACTCTTTTCCAAGAATGTAAACATCTCATATGGGCAGCATGTCCTTAGGAATCATAATTATTTTCAAACAAGCCTAAAATCATCCAACTTTTGAAAATATTTGTACTTTTGTTGAACCAATCATGTTTAAACATTTTTCATGCAAAAACAATCAAAACATGCATAACGTAGTTTGAATGGTGCGTCAAGGAATTTAGCGTGACATTGCGTTTTAGAACGCTCGAATATAAGATCGTCGGCGTGGGGTGCGAAGAAGAACGAACGGGCGACAAAAACTCCTTGTTTCTTCCTCTCCAAGTTTTTGAAAATTAGTGTGTGTTGTGTGCGAAGATTTTGGCTGGTATGTTGCACAAAAAGCCTAGGTTTCTATTTTATAAATTTTAATTTGTATGTTAATGGGCTTGGGCTTTCGACATTTGAGTTTAGGAGCAATTGGGCTACTTATCATAGGTAAATTAAGCCCAATACAACCTATTTAATTGAAAAATAAAAGTTTATAAAAAATTAATTTTCGAAAACAATAATTTTGATATTTTAAAAGTCCCTCGTTTTCCCCAAAACCGGCTTCCCGAATCAAATCGAGCTCGTCTCGTAAAATAATTTGAACTCTATCATTTTTAAAAAAATTTAATCATATTAATAAGCCTTGAAAATATTTTATCTTTGTCGTCCCAAGTTTCCTTTCCCTAGCCTATTATCGAATATTCAGGTAAAATCCTTCAATTTCATGAAGTCATGTATTTTAAACATTTAAGCATGTAAAATATAACATTTAAGTATTTAAAATCAATTAAGAAAAATAAATATGCGATTTAAATCATTTGCATGCATGTAGTTTACATGTATTGATTTTTCGGGAGTTACAGAAACAATATTCGATTGTGATAATCCTCTTCCATGCAAGAATACCTACCTTTCAAGTAAGTAGTAATTCAGTTTTCTTATAGGTGTCTAATTAAAGTTATTAGAATATCATGATCTAGAATGTAATTTATAATGGAATATAATGTTTGTTAGATATATATGTGATAACCGCATATATAATGTTTATTGGTCTTCGATATATACTTTTAGGTAGTTTTATTTTAAGAAAATTTCAAAATTTTTGTGGAAATTAGCAGAAAGAAAACCTGAAAGTTTAATCTTGTTATCATACTATGGGGTTCCGTTTTGTGAAATTTTTGTTACATTACAATATGCATGATTTCTCTTTTCTTTTGGTTGTACATGGTGTTCTTGGATTTTAGAGGGCTTGTTTGTTATATGATATTTCGAATCTGGAATTTTCTATCCAAGAACTTACCAGTCGTTGCATTTCAATATTAGAAACCAATTTTTCTTCAAAGTTCAACAGTAGTTTTACATTCCGATTACCACACATGCTCCATTACGTGCCTTTAATCTTTTGCCCTATCGAGTGATTCCACCATGTCTAGCCCAATATCTATATTTAATATTTGTAATGATTCCACCATTACATGTTAGCAATTTATCATGATTGTTACTCTATCTCGAGGTTACCTTGCTTCTTTTTGTTGCAATTCACTTGATAATACTTGTAATTAATATCTTGGTTATGTTATATCTCAGGAAAAGAGTGCAAGATTTAAAGCAATGAGAAAAAACAAGACCACATTCACACAATGAGTCGAAGAGATTATGTTCGTTTGACTCACATTATGGTAAATATTATTATTTTTATATTTTCTAATTTAAGTAAGTAATGGTATATAAATACATCTTTTGAATTTATATATTTCTATATTTAAGGAGAAGACAACTCATGGTGATACAAAAATTACAAGATGGAAAGTTTGGATTGAAGGGTACAAGAAAAAAAATGGGGAACCTAGTACTCAAGTTGTTGGAGAGAAAATGGAAATAAAATTATGTCTTTTTTATTTGCATCAGATCCTAAGAAAAAAATGACCAACCTAAATTTGTTATTTTCTCATAAATTTTCTTTGTTATTTACATAAACAAATACAAGAATGTCCACCTGAATCTCAAAACACAACTAACATTGTTGATGATGCAATTAGCCTTGTGTTTGGCAAGGAAGCTCGGGGTAGAGTGCGTGGGATGGGCTTTGGAGTTACACCATCAAAAGTTGGAGCTTATGTACAGCAAAATGGCAATGTTAATCAACTTCAAGATATGGTGCATAACCTTCAACAAGAAATGAAAGAAATGAAGTCCATGTTAATACAAAGTATAAGACAAAAAAATCAACAAGAACAAGTTAGTAATTAATCAACATACAAAATCAGTTTGATATATTGTACACTTAAATGCTTTTGGATTATCATGAAGACATGTTTGACACAAATTTGTTTGTAAACTTAGGTTGCTAGTGGTGGCATTGGTAGCGGTATTGGGAATGAAGTTGGTAGCAATAGTGATTTCAATATTGGTGCAAAGAAAAATTGTGATTTTGATAATGTTAAAAAACATCTTGCTACAGCTCAGTTAACTATCTTAAAATTATGTGTTTTTAAACTACAATATTTTTACAAAATAGGAATCTTAAAATTAAAAAATTTGTATTGTTTATTTGCAGTCAAATTTGAAGAATGTGAGTTGTGGAGTTATATGTGCTAATAGTAAATATAAGTTGCTTCATTGGTCTGTCGATGGATTAATTGTTGCAGAAGGTCGAATTGCATCTACAGATCCAAACACAAAAGTGCATCTTGTTGTTCTTGGTAGATCTTGTTGGAAAGTTTGGGTTGATAAGGTTTTGGTAGGGAAGGTGAGTCTAATTCGACCAAATGATGAAATGCAGTTTCTCGATGACGCAATAGGAAGCACGGTCGCGTGGTTATTTAAATTTCTAGTATTGTGTGATTGATATAGATTCTACATATTTTCGTGGATTGAAAATTTAATCATTGGTACGTTCTAGCTATTTTGTGACAGATTTTGTATCTTGTTTTGGATCTTGAGATATTCTGTTTTGGTATAGATGATGAAAAAGAATGAGCTTTATTCATTTTATGTGTCGATTATACTTAAATTTGTACCAAATTTATTATAAAAACTTGATTTCTCGTTACTGTGAATGAAATTGAATTTTTTTGTACAAATTTAATTTTAATGGCGAGCAAACATACGCCGTGGATGTGCTTTTCCATGACGTGAAATGCGCGCTGTCGATTCTTCTATCCACGACGTATAATGCGAACTGTGGATACATTATTCGTAGCGTGCGGCTTGCTGTCAATTCTTCTATCCACAACGTGCGGTGCGAGCTGTCTATTCCTATATCCACGACGTGCGATGCACGCTATCGATGTTTGAATCCACGACATACGGTGCGCACTGTCGATTCCTATATCCACGACGTGCAATGTGCGCTGTCGATTCTTGTATGCACAACATACGGTGCTCTCTGTCAATACCATTATTCGCAGCGAGCATTGTTCGATGTCAATATCTCTGACTTTCAACAGCCTTAATGTAACGTCCCGAAAATTTGAGGTTCACGTAAACCATATGCATGCAAGTTATTATATTTCTTTGGTATTTTATTAAATTATTTTAAAGTATTAAATGCATGTTTATTTTATTAATTTGTATTTAATTATTTTTATGCATCTTATGCATAATTATTGCATGATAAAATTTATTTCATTAAAATTGAAATGTTCATGCATTAGAATTTTTAAGTTGTATTTCGCGCTCGAACGAGGAACGGAGACCGGAGAATTATCAGAAAAATTAATTTTATTAACTGATTAATTTTTATTAACTAATATAAGATGTTTTAAAGGTATTTTTCAAAAATAGGAATTTTTGGGTATTTTTACCTGCATGATTTTTATTTTTAATAGTACACAAATTTTATCGAATTGGGGAACTTTTTGAAGGTTCGGCTAATATTTTTAAAAACTTTCGAACACGAAATATTTTTCGAGAGTATGTTTAGATTTAATGGGCGGCACTTTTAATTTTATTGGACTTAAAACTCTTTTTAAATTTTTAAAAGACCAACAATTATCTATTAATTAATTAACTAATTAATTTGTAGGCTCCACAAAACCTAACATCATCCTCCCAAAACAACCGACACCCTCACTCTCATTTCAGCATTTTCGAAAATCCCAGCTGAAACCTTCGGCCCTCTTCACTCTTTGCTAAATAAAATTCTTCGGCGTTTCCCCGCTGCTCAATTCTTCAACGTTCTTGCGTAGGAATTTTCTATGCACGCCACGTACTTTTATTGCTGCATCATATTTGCTATATACATGCTGTAATGTGTTTATTTGTTGGTGAATTTCTCGATCCGATGTATATCATGGAAATCCCTTGGTTTTTGGCTTAAATACATGCATCTTTTGTTCTCTTCTCACGTTTTTTCTGAATTTTTGCAAGAGCGCTACTATTTTGTGCGTTGAGGGACTGCCATCACCATAAAAGGAGAGGGCTTATAAGCTGGAAGGGAGGCCTTGTAGAGTTGAGTAAGGTGTAGCCGAGTTCTTGAGGGTATGGGGCTCGTTGAGGATAGATCGGTGGAGTGGGGAAGACCAGCATTGCAGGGCCATACCAAGTCAGGGACCAGACCCTGAGGGGTCTAAACCATGGCCTGGAAAGGTTCGGCCAGTGCTGAGACGAGCCACAAAGCACGTCAAGCTCGGGGGATGAGGTTGGTCGCGTAAAGTGTGTTTGAGGTGATTATCGACCGGGTGAGCTATGCCTCGTGCATGGGGCTTGTTGTTTGAGTCTGATAGGTCTATTAGGGACTGGTCTTGGTCCCTAGTAGGTTGGTGCATGGCTAGTGCGAGCTAGGGTGAGCCAAGGAGCGCTAGGAGGCAAGTGGTTCTTTGCAGGTTGGAGAATAGAAGTAGCAGATTTTCCAGCAGCCGTTCAGGGGTCTGACCGATAGCTTAAGGGCCTAATTTTGAGATCTTTAGGACTTTTTGGATGTTCATTAAGTGTGGTAAAAAGTTGGGAAAGTTTTAGTTAAGTTTCGGTTCGATTGGGTTGAAACTGGGACCATGGTCTAAGTTTTAAAACGACTAGGTTAAGTTGTAAAAAGGGCTCTAATTTATGTCTAGGAAGGCTTTTAAAAATGTTTTGGGAGATTTTATGGAGTTTGGTAAGCTTCGGGTCCATTTTAGAGGTCCAGGGGTAAAAAGGTAATTTTTGGGTTTCCAGGGGCAAAATGGTCATTTTGAACCTGGTGTGAGATTTTTGTCCTGGCAGCGCCATGAACACAAATTTACTATATTTTTAATGTTTATGCATCATGATCACGATTTTTAAGATTTTATGAAAATATACGTCGCTTGCTTGAATTTGAGGAAAATTGCATTTGTACATGATTTTTATAAGTGATGTAAATGATGATGTTTTGAATGATGGGAATTAGTTGTGACTATCGAAGTATATGTAAATGTTTAAGACATATATGTAAATGTTGATGATGAGGCCTAGGCACAGTGGATTGGTGATCCTGTCACTGATGTCCGACAGCCGCCGGGTACCGTGATTCTATGTTTGACGGATCCATCGTAAATGATGATGATGTACGATAGTCACCTCTAATGAACTGAATTCACCAAAGAAAATGATAAATGAAAAACGATGAATGATGAATGATGAACGATGAATGATGATTAACGATGAGCTGTTTTGACACGTCATGATTTTACACGACAAGTTTATGTTACGTTTTTAAAATTCATGAAATGTATGTTAAGTATGGTATTTTTCACTACTATGTGCTATGTATATGTATTTGCTATTAACGGTGCAAGTGTGTTGAGTTTTTAGACTCACTAGGCGTGTTTGATGCAGGTGAGCATATCGATGAGGAGACTTGAGGTGATGATGACAGAACGGGCGGAGCTGGTAGCGCTCGTTAACCCGAGGACCTTGTATTCTTCCGCAATAATATGATTTTATGAGAACACGTTTAAACAGTTTTTAATTGATTGATGAATTTATTTTGTTGAGGGTTTTTGGTAGATTTTGATATGCTTGACATTTTACATTTTTTTTAAACGACAATTGTTTAGGTTGGTTGGTCTTTTCATAATTTTAACTGTAGTTATTTTATTCAGTAGTGGGATGATTTTACAAAATGTATGTTTCGACTTTTATAGTTTTATATGGGCATGGTTTCGGCCATTGCATATAAAACAAATGTCCAGTAGAATTTTAAAATGAACGAGACGTTTCAGTTGGTATCAGAGCAAAGTTCCTGTATAGGGTTGTGCCACCGCCAGCTTCTGCCGCTCAGTCTTCAAGCCTCAAGTCCGTAAGTTTAAATGTAACGCCCCGAAAATTTTAAAGTCCACGTAAACCACATGCATGCAAATTATTAAATTCTGTTGTATTTTAATTAAATGTTTTAATTGCATGGATTAATTATGTGGTGCATATTGACATATTTAAAATATACTTTTCAAATAATGTTTTTGGGTTTGGTAAAACGTTTAACGATTTTACGATTTAAACTATTTTCCTTTAAATTTTAAATGTTAGTTGATTGTTTATTTTTAAAATAGTACAAGATATTTTTAAAGTACATATATATGTAATCGACTGAAAAATAGAAAATATTTTTATTAAACAATTGTTTTGGTTATTTAAATTATGGGTGATGATTTTTCTTATTTTTGAAAATAAGGGGTTTTCAGGTGATTTTATACACCGGGACGTAATTTTTATCGATGTTGGATTTTCAACAAAAATACGAACGTGTTGACAACCCGGCTAATAAATTCACAAACTTATTTAAGGAAAATTATTTTAAATATTTTAATTAAGCACTAATGGGCCTAATTAACTTTGTTAATGGGCCAAGACTTTGATTAGTGATTTAATTAGCTATATATACTAATCTACCCCCATAACCCTTACAAACCCACGCCTCCACCCTAGCAACACATTCAGAATTTCTTTTCACTCCAAAAACCTACGGCACCCACAAGCACATCAAGAAGAATTTGGTTTTGTCATGTAAATTCAAGCCATTATCGTTCGTCGTCGTTCTTCGATTTGTCAACATAAAATCATACGTTGAAAACGCAAAGGCACGCCATATTCTTTTCTTCAAACATCATCACACCATATTATGTAATTATGTTTGAAATTGCATGAAAATAAGTTGCACCTTTGAAGATTTTCGTATTTGCATCTTACATGATTTTTAAAACATGTATTTTTATCCGAAAAGAATTACATGTACGTAAGGGGCTGCCATGATTAGGATGTGTTAGGGTCATGCTTTACACAAGTTTAAGGGTTCCTAGAACACCCCAAAAGGCTGCACAAGAAATAGAAACAAGCTGGAACCACTTCTCACGGTTTGGGGTGTCAAGGCTCAGTTTATGGGTCATGTGTTGCATGGCCTAGCTTGGGTCACAGCTGGGTCTCGGTTTGGGTCAGCGGAAGAATCCTAGCCACGCTAGGACTCGAGACAAGAGGATGGGGAGGAGGCCTAGCAAGCTATGACTCCACCCGAGAGCAAGCAAGGAGCAGCGCAGGTTTTTGCTGATGCAGGGAAGAAGGGGCTCGGCCTGGGGGCTTTGGGATGGGCTGGGCTAGGTCCTTAGAGTCCTAAGAGGGTGCACAAGGGTCTGGGCAGGGGTTGGTGCGGCTTGGGTGGCTGCTGGCTCGAGCAAAGCGTGGAATCGTGAGGGAGGCCATAGGCGCGCAAGCTGCTGTGCATTTTAAATCTCTCCTTCCATTCCTCACCGGCTCGGGATGGGGGTGGCTCGGGTCTGGGGCTGTTCTAGGGTCAGTAAAGGTCATGGGTGATCTGTGGTTAGAGGGGTGGAGGTGTCCTAGTTGGCTAGGAGTCTTGGTGAAGTGAAGGAGACTCACGCACACACAATACATGCAATCGGGTCTTAGTTTTATGTGACTTTGAGCGAGCCTGGTCTAGGTTCTGGGGCTTGGGCTTGGTCAGGAGGGTTCTAGGTGGGTTGGCTCGAGGTGGCTCGGGCGTGGCTCGAGTAATTTTGGGAGATGGCTCGGTGTGTTCGTCTAGGTGGCAAAAACGAAAATTAAAGAACAAACATTAGAACCACGAGTGTGGTTCTTGGCTCAAAGGGTAGAATAAATAATAAAAATGTTATGTTTAAAATTTGCGATCAAAATAATGAGTTTTGGATTTATCCGAGATTTTATTGCCGCAAGAAACGATAATTAAAGAATTAATGAAAACGCCTAGTTTTGAACTTTATAAAATTTAGAAAAATTATATTTAAGCTCAAATAATTATTAAAATCCTAATTTTTTATTTTGAGAATTTTATATTAAGGTTTGGTTTAATTCGGGATTAAAACGCATTAATATGTTATATTTAAATATTAATTTAAAAGTCCTCGATTTAAGCAAAATAAAAATATGAGAAAATTCATGTAAGCTTAAATAATTATTTGGGACATGTTAGAGTCAATGAAATTAAGAGAAAGTCGAATACGTGAAATTTTACGTCTATGGGTAAAACGGTAATTTTACACCCGGAATTGGTAAACATCATGGCAGTGTCCCGAATGCTGATTTATATGCTAATATGATTATATTTCAATGGTTATGGATGTTTATGAATTTTATGATGTTAATAAGTTTATTTTTTATGTGTATGGTTTTTAATATGTTAAAATGTTATTTTAAATATTTATACTTTAATATCTTAAAACCTTTATTTTAAATTTTTAAGATTTAAAATCTTTATTTTAAATCTTTACCTTTTTATATATGATAAAAGGTTTATTTTAAAATGTTTATGGATTTCATGATTTAATATGTTATGATTTATTATATTTATGGGTTTTTATGATAAAACGAAAACGTTAAAAGATATGTTGCATGCTTGGTTTAAAAGAAAAATGTTATATGCATGTTTAAATTTTATAAAGTGATGAGAATATGAAACGTTGAAGGAGGTGAAGTAAATGTGACTAATACGATGGTATGTTGGAGATATCGTGAGGGTTATGGTCTCAGTGGGGGCCCGACGATCGTTTTTTTTGGATACGAATATGTATACGATGATATGTTAAGACGTAAGGCCAAGGCTCAGTTGACCGGTGAGAGTGTTGCTGATGTCCCTGCCACCCAGTATTGTGGTCACATGTAGATGGATCCATCGCCCAACACGTAGGCGTAGATGAACACGAAAATCACAGTTAATGATCTGAATTCAACGAAAGGAAAAAATAATACATGTTGATGATAATATACGTTTATGTTGATGATGGTATGAAAACGTTTATAAAAATGTTTACGAACAGGTTTATATTTAAAGTTTATGCATCATGAAAATGTTCATGTTTAAAGTTTACGCATCTTCATGAAAACGATGTTTTAAGTACAAGTATTTTTACAGTGCATGTGATCTGTATATGTAGTATTTGTTATCAAGATTATGGTGTGTTGAGTCTTTAGACTCACTATGTGTGATTGATGCATGTGCTAGTTATTATGATAATAATGTTAATGGAGGTCTTGATGGTTGACTTTGTTGGATTGAAGGCAAACATAACCCGAGGACCGACGCTAGTTTCCGCACTAGTTTATGATTTATGATTTTAAGTTATGTTGAAGATATTTTATAACTTTTATTTATGTTAGAAGAGGCTTTGAGAGGCTATAGTATGGGCTATACTTTTCAAATAATGTTTTTGGGTTTGGTAAAACGTTAAACGATTTTACGATTTAAACAATTTTCCTTTGAATTTTAAATGTTAGTTGATTGTTTATTTTTAAAATGGTACAAGATATTTTTAAAGTACATATATATGTATTCGGCCGATTTAGTTAGAGGAAAAAAAATAATTTCTAGCACGTTTTAAGTAAAAGAGTAGCAGTCGTTTCATTAAATGTTTTTAATGCTATCACCTGCATGTTTACATGATATACGTTTTACGGGACTTGTTTATCTATCGTTATGTTTTGAGATTAGATGCTTTAAAATTTTTTATACATGTTACGACATGAAATGATAAATTATATGATTTTCATGCATGTTGGCTTGGTGGTGGAATTGGACATGAATAAGAATTTTGCTATTGGGCATTAGGAGAGGTCGAAAATGATTTGACTATATTAATTTCGGTTAGTAGTACTGATATTCTACTCGTGTGTCATAAGTTAAACTTAAAAATTATGAATGCCTTTGAGACTTGTAGATTTTCTAAGAAATTACTGATGGTTCGTGGTTTCTAGCCGAGTTAATTTTTGAGAATTCCATTTAAGGATTAATGATTCGGGACTACGACTAACTTTTGAAGTATAAAACGCAGAATTTATTTAGGGTGCATGCTCTACCTGATTGGAATATTTAAGGATTGAATTGCATTAATTGAGAACTTTAAGGATCTAGTTGTAATAACCAAGACTTTGAGAACCTAAGTGCAAAATAAACTTCTAAGGGGCTAATTTCAAATTTACCGAATTTTGAGATTAAATTCTGAGTTTCGATAATTTTAAGGTTTAATGAGACTAAAATTTAAAATTTTATGGGGACAAAAATGCAAATTTCGTAGGTTAGTAGGGCCAAAAATGCAATTTTCAAGAACTTTAAGGGCCAATTGCAAATTCCGAAATTTTTGAGGATTAAATTCGAACTTTTGAGATACACTTGAGTAAGATTAGTAACTTTTTGAGGTTGTGGGAATTGATTTTTGGTCAAGCTTAAAATTATTGAAATTTATATGATGAGAAACCTATAAAATGGAATTAAGAGCGCCAAGAACTTATGAGTAAATGTAGAATTTTCGAAATTAAGGACAAATTGGATAATATTCGAGGAAATTAAGAAGTAATTTTGCAATTTTTAAGAAATTTGGGGACTTGTTTAGCAGTAAGTGGGAAGCGAATGGTTTAAAGGATAGGAATTTTCGATGATTTAGGCTTGAAGGGATATTTAAAACTTTGAAACATTTGAGTTATAATGTTATAAGAAATGGTAATCAAGGGCTTCGTAGGATAAATCAACATTGGGCTTGAAAGTTTAATCGATAGTGAATTAATGCTGTGGCAGATTAAGAATTCAGAGTGCGGACAATTTAAGGTAAAGTTGATAAACTAGTTAAGTTATAAGATTAGACAGTAAGTTATTCTTGAGAGCTTAAAGTTTGATGTATCATAAGTTTTAGTCATGATCTTATCAGTTAAGATTGTACTTTTGTTGGAATTTAATTTTTCTAGAAAGTTAGGTATGATTGATGGTTAGGTGACTTGATAGACGCATGTAAGAAGTGTGTTAGACATGTTTTGGGGAATTTTTAGAAGTTATTAAAAAACTTGAGAATAAGTGAATATGTGTGTTGGAATTATGTTATCCAAAACTAATTGGGTTGCGTAAGTTTGAATTTCAAATTTATGAGATATGTGTTCACACGGAAATTTTGGGTGGAATAAAAACAAAAGAGAATTAGTAGTGTTCAACATAGATTACCTATGGACGAATATGAAGATTTTTATCGAGTAAGAAATCTAAAATCTTGATATGAGGATTCTAAAACTCTATGAGTTATAAGCAAAGTTGATTTATTAGAATTAGTCTAATGCTACCATGGGATAACTTATAAAGTTTTTACGCTAGAATTAATTAAGCATTAAGAATACGTAAAAATGCGTTATTTGTTCCAATGAGAAAATTCCATACAACCTTTGTTTTTAAATGAAGATCTTACTTGCTTACCAAACTGACATGCTGAAAAAATTTTATCTTTTGAAAAATCTATTTTAGACAAATCAGTTACAAGATCATGGTTACTCAGATAGTGTTAGGATCGGTTGGGGGGATTATCGTTGAGCTACAATAGCTCGGTTCATTAAATATTGAACACCAATGAATTAAATCGAGTTTGATATGAAATCAAGCGAAAAACACTCGAAACAATCCTTCGTATAAACCGACAAAAAGTACAACAGTCTGCAACTGTTAGTGGGAATGCCGCATTACAGAAAAGGCGCACTGTACTATTGGCAGAGGAATTTTGACGTGGCACATCAACGGATAGAAAGTTTAAACCACATTCAATATTACCATTGGGGGGAAGCCTATAAATAGCAGAGAGAAGCAGTTATAAAAAACACGAAACACGAATCTTTACAATCAGTTGCGAAAAGTGAATTAGCTATCTTTCTTACTGTTACTCTGCTGAAACTTACACTCACACTTATCATATACATTCATAGCTGTCAGGCTATCTTTCGAGCACTTTAGCACATTGTGATCACTGTAAAACTTGATCCTAGAGATCTGTTGCGCTAAGTTTCTCAATCGAGCAATTTGAGTTGTAAACTAAGAGTTTCAGTTTTTGCTTTGTTAAGTCCAAACTGAAGTGGGTCAGTACAAGTCTTGTATTGATCAAAGTCTTTTAGTGGATCCTTCCCAAGAGGAAGAAGGGGTGACGTAATAGTGTTTGAAATCTCCTAACATCCATAAACAAATTCGTGTCAATTTGTTTATTGCATTTACTTATAATTTCTATTGTTGTAAAGATGCATTGTTGAAGTATTTTATTTGTTCTTCAAATACCAAAATATTGCATACAAGTATTTGATAAAATGATTCAACCAAAATATTTTTACTTAGTCAACTTGCATATATTTTAAATGCTTTACAAAATATTTAATCGGTTTCTACGAAAGATTATTTCGAGCTTTTTCCACTTGATTTCCTATTAAAATCGATTTAATTCATCGGTATTCAATATTTCAAGAACCGAGTTATTGTAGCTCAACGATGATCCCCCCAACCGATCCTAACAATTGGTATCAGAGCGGGTTGTTCTTGAAATAACATTGAAACTGATTTTGATGTTTAAAATTCGAAAATTTCATATTTTTTACACATATATATGCAAAACTGAATTTTCGTACAGCTTGTAGCAACCGTGGGCAAAATGACATATCTCCTTGCTCAGGTGTCCAAATGATGAACCCTTTTTTGCGTTGCAAACTAGATTCGTAGAGGTATACAACGGTATAAAATTTGCAGCCTATTTATGCATGATAAAATATAGTTTATTTGTTGAAAGCAGAGCATATGTGCTGCAGCAGAAAATGAGCCATGAAGAAAATTTGTTAGTTATCCCTCTTCTTTTATAATTTTCAAAATTTCAAAAATATAGGGGGAGGACTCATTAAAATTTTAATGGAGTTATTATTTTTAAATATTGATGGAGAGAAAATTTTGTTTAAAATATTTTGAAAATATGACTTTTTGATTCACACAAAAAGAGGGAGAAATATGTTAATCGAATTGATTGTTTATCCAAGTTTTGTGATCATCAAAATGGGGGAGATTGTTGGAACATTTCATGTTCGCAATCTTGATTTTGATGTTAACAAAACTTGTTATTGTATTTCTAACATATTTACTCACGTGTAAAGTTGCAAACACAAGAAGCAAAACGAAACTGAATTCTGCACAAACTGAATTTCTGGCGAGCTTCGGTGTTTTGATGATATCTACCAGCTGGATGATTCAAATTACAATCAGCCATCTGGATTGATCATAAAACTCAATTTGGAACAAGTTGTAATTTACATTAGTGGGCAAATTCGTATGTTATCTAGGTCAAACTGATCATAATTGATTGAAACTGATCGCACGAAGATAGCAATCAGTTGGATTTGAGCAGCTGCGGTATTTTGGTCATATCTCTCAGCTCAATTATTGAAATGAAGTGATTCAGTATGCGTTGTAAAGATAAGACAATAATCTACAAATCATTTTCAGAAGTCAAAGTCTGAATCGAAGCTTAAGATGCTGATAAATGACAATAAAGCTACTAGTTCTGCACAAACTGATTTCAGCACACCAGCCGAAGACTAACTGAACAAGACCAGTTGAACTGAACCAGACCAGCTGAAGACCAGTTGAACCAGATTAGTCGAACTGAACCAGACCAACTGAACTGAACCAGCTGCTGACGAATTGAATTGAACGACCAGTTTAGTTGACCAGTCGGGAAAATGTCCAGCAAGACGAATTTGACCGTTGCAATTTCAGAAACAGTACAGAAACATTCCCAACGGTCATATTCTTGTGTCTAAAGTATATATCATTGTTGGGGCTTATAAATACATCATCTTGAAAATCAAACAAGAGCTTTTGAAGGAGATTCAAATCATGGGCAGTTAGCATGAATATATCAGCTAGTTGAGAGCACAAGCCCTTGTGTGAGGATACATTTGAGATGTACACTGTAAAGGATAAATTCCTCACGCACAATCACTCACACATATACAAGAGAGTTGAACTTCAAAGATTAGTTGAGTGAGTCTTCACACAAAGACGTAAAACAATGTGTTTGTAGTCTTAGCATATGAGACATTAAACAATATGCTAATTGTGAGGTGCTGCCTACAATCTTGAGTGCTAGGAGTTTAGTTTAGGCAGTGTGTAAGTCCTAGCTGAGTGGCTTTATACAAAAAGTTGTATAAATAAAAGTCTTCTAGTGGATCCTTCCCAAGGGGAAGAAGGGGTGACGTAGGAGTGTTTGAAATCTCCGAACATCTATAAAACAATTCGTGTCTATTTGTTTATTGCATTTACATATTATTTCCATTGTTTTTGAGGCGGTGCAATAGGCACATTGGTAGGATCGGTTAGATAAAAAGAGTGTTTAGAAGGGGGATTGAATAAACACTCATAGTTTTTAACTCTTTCTCGAAGGTATGAATCAGTTTGGTGAGAAACTGATTCTCAAAATCTTGTCAGTCGATCACAGTCAGTTAACAGTTAAGTGCGGAATATAACTGACTGAAAGATATAATATAGTAACTGAAAAACTTGTAAGAAATGCACAAGGTTTGTTTCTGGATGTTCGGAGATTTCAATTACTCCTACGTCACCCTTCTATCACGCAGATAGGTTTTTCACTAAAAGACTTTGATCAATACAAGACTTGTACAGACCCAAAATCAGTTTGGACTTAACAATGCCAAAACTGAAACTCTTAGTTTACAACTCAAATTGCTCGATTTAGAAACATAGCACAACTGATCTCTAGGATCAAGTTTTACAGTGATTACAATGTGCTAAAGTGCTCGAAAGATAGCCTGACAGTTATGAATGTATATGATGAGCAGAAGTTTCAGCAGAGTAACAGTAAGAAAGATAGCTAGTTCACTCTTCGCAACTGATAGTAAAGATTCGTGTTTCGTGTTTGTTTATAGCTGCTTCCCTATGCTATTTATAGGGTTCCCTCCAATGGTAATATTGAATGCGGTTTAAACTTTCTATCCGTTGATGTGCCACGTCAAAATTCCTCTCCAATAGTAAAGTGCGCCTTTTCTGTAATGCGACGTTCCCACTAACAATTGCAGAATGTTGTAATTTTTGTCCGTGGTCGTTTTCAACTTATGACGTGTCCAATTGAAAGATCGGCTGAAAGGTAGAAGCTGATAAGGTTCACAACTGCAGTCAGTTGACTGTGCGACCAGTTAGTATATCAGTTGGTCGGATAGTTGAGTTGTTGGATTCAGTTGAGGCGTCCGATGAAGTTGAGTTTACATGATCAGTTAATTCGATCTTTTAGCTCTTCAGTTTGTCAAACAATCGAAACTTAGTTCCAACAATTTCTCCCTTTTAGGTGTTTGACAAAACTAAGCAAATAATAACTGATCAACTGAGCTCATAGTAGATAAAATAAGATCTTGAACAACTGAACTTCTTAATAGATAACTCTCTCAGTGTACAGATTTGTACAAGGAATGAAAGAGTACAATAATCTTCAATGTGAATCAGTCAACTGCTAAACGTTCTACTGAGAGACTTCTTCTCTATGTCTTGCTGTCGTTGTTGAGCTTTAGCTTTTCTCTCTTCCCCCTTTTTGTCAAACGCATCCATATTATTAGATAACTTCCGAACATCGGTTGATAAGATCTTAACAGTGGTGGCTACGTCTGAAACTGCATTGAGCATAGTAGTTTGCAGCAAGTCTATCTTTCTGTAAACAGTTGTCTCCAAAAAGTCAACTTGTTTGCCAATTGCATCTTGAGTCAAGAAAATACCTTCAGCTATACCTCTGTTCTTTTTAACTTTATCCAATGTAAGAGAGAGAGAGGTCATAGTAGCTTGAATTTGTTTCAGTTTCCCAGAATTGAATTCATTTGATGAATTCAGCTTCAAAGTGTGAGCAAGCTGAGTAGATTGGATGTCGAAAATGGCTGTCATCATATTTGACAGGTTGTGATGGATGGTCTGAATCTCTTCAAGAACTGAATCAATATCTATTGAGGGATGAGGAGATAGAGGTCCAGATGTCCCTGGTTCCTGTTCTTTGGTAGCTTGATCAAAGACCACCAGAGTCCTGTCAGTGACTAGCATTTCTGCACGTACCAGTTCTTGAGCATCTTCTACACGGGCTTCCTGGGGAGGAGAAGAAGTGGAGATTTGATCAGTTTGAGAGTCAACTGTTTGTTCAGTTGAGTGATCAACTGGCTCTTCAGTTGTTTGAATAGTTGGTTTGTCAGCTGGAACTTCTTCAGTTGCAGTTGAGTGCAGTTGAGCTTCTTCAGGTGGTTAATGAAATGTTTGTTTAGTCATAACAACTGACTGAACTGGCTGCTCTGTTTCTTCAAGAATGGCCATCTCAGTAGGTTCTTCAGGCAAAACAGCTTTAATAGCTGGTTCTTCAAAAGTAGAATCTTCTGGTTCCTCAGTTAAGGTATCATTTTCAGCGGATCTGGATGTTTTTAGCTGAATATCAGAGGTGATGTGGGGACCCGGGCTCTAACTCAATTATCTTTGGGATTAAGTGGATCTTTGCTAGAAAATGTGGGTCAAAATTTTACTTTTAATATCTAAAACAATTGTATATAAATCATACACAAACGACATCTTTATTTTATTTTAACAAAAGTATATACACGTCTGGTTCCATTCAAATCGTACCAACTAGAGTTTATTACACATTATTTCTCAAATGTAAACACTACTAGTTCCTCTGCTATGCCCGTAATCACCACTCTAACCTCGATCTCTCATCCTCTGCGTGACCCTGATCCTGTCCCACCTGTTGTCATGCACACATACAGGCACAACAACAGCCGGAAACTCCGGTGAGAACAAATCCCAGTATAAAACATGTATACATGCATGTCATGCAATTAAATACAAAATCATAACACATGACTCAGTAATTATGACTCATGAGTGAATACAGATAAAATTCTTCGACTCTTATTCTTTGACTCGACTCATATCTAAGTCTAGGGATCCCGGTGTGAATAAGACGTAACAAGTCTCCCACCTACTCTCCCGATCGTGGTGGCGGTACATCTTATTCCTAGATTTCGGCCATGTCTGTATCGAATATCTACAATCGGAGTCGATCTTCTCCTATGCTTCGATATCACCGAACGTCTAGAACTTGGCAAATCTGCCAATGACTCTCCTATATTAATGCTTGTATATAAATCAAGATAAAGCACAAGCATAGCAAGGTATATAAATCTAGTATGTGATTTTGGGAATCTCGAATCAAATCTAACTCGAGTTGTATCTTCCCGAATCAACATGAATTATAACTTTCTTGTTGTAGTCACGGTTTTACCAAGTCGAAATCTTGAAATCTCGATATCCAATCTGTCAATACCAATCTGAAAAGACATATATATACAATGTACCATATCAGCCTCTAACTCAAAGGAGTACACATACAGATCAATATTCACTCTCGGTACATTTCGACGGCATAACGGCGAAATCTCACGATACCAGTTGATTCAAATATCAAAAATCAACAACCATAACTCATAGCCATCATAATATGTTCCAACATCTCCAAAATACCAAACAATTCATCTCTGAAATGCATAACAGTTCTATACGGTATCCGTTCTTCAATCCGGTTTCGATTATATGATGTCTAACATATCAAGAACATTATATAGGAATCATATCAGGTTCTGGCAATACCATAATTTCAAATCATCTCAAAACGTAGTAAAACTTACGTCCAGTTGAAGCCTGCGTCGATAGGAACACAGTACTGAAGTCGGATCGAAATTCTGACGGACGGATCTTGCACAATCACAAATCTAAAATATGAACAGGCGTAAGGATTTCCGTAGCTTTCTCGTTTTCTTCTTTTCAAATGAATCTGAATGAAGAAGCTTGTGTATATATAACAAGTTACATGTAAGGGAAACGTGGCTCATTCTCATACAAATCAGGCGGCGCTCGGGCGGTCACAAATTACCGCTCGGGCGCCGAACACTCTGTACGGTACCTTAACGTGTTGTACACTGGCGCTCGGGCGGTCATTTCCTACCGCTCGGGCACCAGATGTTCTGTCCAAATGTTCCTCTTATTGAACATTGGCGCTCGGGCGGTCATTGTCTACCGCTCGGGCGCCAATAGTTCTGTCAAAAAACTTGCATAATCATATGCTTTGCCCAATCTAGTCTCGGAATGGTCCGTCTATAATTACATCAATTCAAAATCAATAATCTCAGCTTAACATTATATAAAATCTTGGGCATTACATTTCTCCCCCCTAAGATTCGATTTCGTCCCCGAAATCACAGGCAATCAATTCAGATATCAGAAAGAAATGTAACAGAAGCTAAATAGAACTTACATCAGTGAAATAATTCTGGGAATCTCTACCGCATATCAGACTCTGTCTCCCAGGTAGCTTCTTCACTACCGTGACGACTCCACTGAATCTTCACAAGTGGAATAGCCTTCGTTCTGAGTTGCTTTTCTTTCCGATCAAGAATCTGAATTGGCTTCTCGAAATAACTCAGCGTCTCGTCCAGTTCGGCCTTGTCTTGCTGAATTATATGTGAAGTATCTGGCATATATTTCCGCAATAATGATACATGAAAAACATCATGTATCCCAGATAATGAAGGCGGTAAGGCAAGTCGATAGGCACGATCTCCTATCTTCTCGAGGATCTCATAAGGCCCAATATAGCGTGGAGATAACTTCCCGCGTTTGCCAAATCTGACAATGCCTTTGAAAGGAGAAATCTTTAAAAATACTCTATATCCTTGTTCAAACACTAACGGTCGACGACGTACATTCGCATACTTGGCTTGTCTATCCTGTGCAGTTTTCATTCTCTTCTGAATCAGCTTCACTTTCTCAGTCATTTCACGAAGCATATCAGGCCCAAGTTCTGGTATCTCAGATATATCATCCCAATACAATGGAGATATGCACTTCTTTCCGTATAAAGCCTCAAACGGTGCCATCTTGATGCTCGTTTGATAGCTGTTGTTGTACGAGAATTCACAAAGAGGGAGTGAATCTTGCCAACTAGTGCCAAAATCTAGCACTACAGCTCTTAGCATATCCTCTAAGGTTCGGAAAGTCCGCTCTGACTGTCCGTCTGTCTGGGGATGGTAAGCAGTACTCAGGTGCAATGTCGTACCTAAAGCCTGCTGCAGACTGTGCCAAAAGTGTGAAGTGAATCGTGGATCACGATCTGATACGATCGACTTCGGCACACCATGCAATCTGACTATCTCTCTGACATATATCTCTGCCATCTGATCATATCGATACGTCATTCTGTATGGAATAAAACATGTTGATTTGGTCAATCTGTCTATTACAACCCAAATCGCATCACAACCACGGGATGATCGTGGTAACTTCGTAACAAAGTCCATGGAAATGTGATCCCATTTCCATTCAGGAATAGATAAACTCTGAAGTAAACCTCCGGGCTTCTTTCTCTCGGCCTTCACCTGTTGGCAATTCAAACATTTCGACACAAACTCTGCAATGTCTGATTTCATCTTTTTCCACCAAAACTGTGTCTTTAGATCGTTGTACTTCTTTCTACCACCAGGATGAATACTGAACCGACTACAGTGCGCTTCTGATAGAATCTGTTGTTTCAAATCTGAAATATCTGGCACTACAAGACGGTTATTCACATACAGAACATGATCACGTACCTGATATTCTGATTGATGTCCTGATCTGACCCTCTCAATCGACTTCTGAACATTCTGATCATTTTTCTGTGCTTCTTTTATGTGAAAAATTAAATCTGGTTCTATTTGAATCGTAGCAAGTCGCAATGGTCTACTATCTGTATCAAATGCTAATCCAGACCAACAGCAATCCTTAATCAAATTAGAAACACCTATCTTCGATAAGGATAAGGCACATACCTTTAGACTCAAGGCATCCGCTGCTGCATTAGACTTCCCTGAATAGTACTTGATTTCGCAATCAAAATCTTTCAATAAATCGAGCCATCTACGCTGTCTCATGTTCAACTCTGACTGAGCAAACAGATACTTCAGGCTTTTGTGATCAGAATAGATTTCAAACTTCTCGCCATAAAGATAGTGTCGCCAAATCTTCAGTGCAAACACAATAGCCGCCGATTCAAGATCATGAATTGGGTACCGAGTCTCGTGTGGCTTCAACTGTCTCGAGGCATATGCTATCACATGTCCTCGTTGCATAAGAATACATCCTACCCCTTTGTGAGATGCATCACAATATACAACGAAATCACCCGTACCTGAAAGTATCGGCAATACTGGAGCACTGGTCAATCGTTTCTTCAACTCCAAGAAGCTAGACTCATAAGTTTCAGACCACACAAATGGCGCATTCTTTTGTGTCAACTGGGTAATCGGCTTCGCGATACTGGAGAAATATTTGATGAATCATCGATAATACCCTGCTAGACCCATGAAATTGCGTATCTCTGGCACAGAAGTCGGTCTAGGCCAGCTAATCACTGCCTCGACTTTGCTCGGATCAACAGAAATACCGTCTCCAGATATGATATGCCCCAAAAACACAACCTGTCTCAACCAAAACTCGCATTTTGACAGTTTAGCATATAATTTCTCAATTCTCAGCGTCTGAAACACAATTCTTAAGTGTTCGTCATGCTCAACCATACTCTTGGAATATACCAAAATATCATCAATAAAAACAATAACAAACTCATCTAGATACTTCTGAAAGACACGATTCATCAGTTCCATAAATACCGCTGGAGCATTCGTCAAATCGAAAGGCATGACAATAAACTCATAATGTCCATACCTGGTTCGGAATGCTGTCTTTGGTATGTCTGCATCTCTGACTCGGAGTTGGTGATATCTAGATCTCAGATCGATCTTGGAATATACTGAAGAACCCTGCCACTGATCAAATAAATCGTCGATACGAGGCAATGGGTATTTGTTCTTTACCGTCGCCTTGTTCAGTTGTCGATAATCAATGCATAGTCTCATGGAACCGTCTTACATCCGGACAAACAGTACTGGTGCACACCAAGGAGATACACTCGGTCTGATATATCCCTTAGCTAGAAGATCTTCTAGTTGTGTTTTCAGTTCTTTCAGTTCAATAGATGCCATTCTGTACGGAGCTCGGGATATAGGAACAGTACCTGGAATGTGATCGATGCCAAAATCTACCTCTCGAGCTGGAGATAACCCTGGAATCTCGTCGGGGAATACATCGGCAAACTCACGTACCACTAGCAGATCTGCCAATGACGGGCTCGATTTCAGTAGATCTACTGAATAGACAAGGAACCCTTCTGCGCCTTTCTGTAACAATCGTGTTATCGTCAAAACAGATACTAAGGGAATCCGAGATCTAGAACCCTTACCATAGAATTTCCATTCGTCAGCCATCTCTGGTCTGAACCTGACAATCTTCTGGAAACAATCTACAGTGGCTCGGTACTTTGATAACATATCAATACCGACAATACAATAAAAATAAGATAGCCGCAGCACAACACAGTCTAACTCAATGTGACCTTCGAACTGGAGCATACAATGTCTAACTGAAGTCACGGATATAAGACCACTTCCCAACGGAGAAGTAACAGACACTACGACAGATAATGACTCAACAGGCAATGCATGTGTCAATGCAAAATGTTCTGATATGAATGTATGAGATGCACCTGTATCTATCAGAACATTGGCAGGATAACCGTAAAGAAAACAGTTACCTGCGACAACATCGTCTGGTACATCTTGGGCCTGCTCCTCTGTCAGTGCAAACACCTGAGCCTGCTGTCTGGAAGGCTGTCTCACTGTCTGGCTACCTCTGGCTCGGGGCTGGGTCCGTGTAGGGGTAGGCTGAAAGGAATGAACAGATGAAGCTTGCCTCTCAGGCTGATTTACGGAACCAGATGCTCCTACACTCTGAGCTTGTTGTACTCCTTTTTGTGGACAAACCTTGGCGAAGTGTCCTTGCTGTCTGCAGATATTGCAGCGACCCATCACACCCTGACACTGCTCGGTAGCATGTCTGCCTCCACAAGAACTGCAATACACACCTGTATACTCTGTACTCTGGCCAGGACCTCTCTGTCGTGACCCACTGGAGTTCGACGAACTGCCCCCTGATCTCTTGAACTGTTTGCCTTTTGCTTTCAACTGGTCTTTTCTCCCGCTGCTACTACCACCGCTCTCGAATCTGAGAGGGGGTTGAAAAGAGGGCTGTAGTTGTCTTGGACTCAGAGCGACATAAGGCGTGCTTCGTTGCCTAAGCAGTCCAGCTTCCGCCACTTTGGCACGGTTCAACGCTTCAGCGAAGTTGTTAGGTCTACTTGTATTCACCAAAGTAAAAATATCTGGGTTCAAGCCATTAATAAACTGATCTGCAATGGCCTCATCATTTTCTGCAACATGAGGGGCAAATCGGAGCAATGCAGAGAATTTAGCAACATATTCTTCGATGTTCAGCTGTCCCTTTCTCAAACTGGCAAATTCAGCACCTTTGTCTTTTCGGTAGGATACGGGAAAGAATCGTTGATAGAACTCTGTTTTGAAAACTTTCCAAGTGATCTCTGTGCCACGATGCTCCAAGGCTCTTTTCGTGGTAAGCCACCAGTTCTTTGCAACTTCTTGCAGTTGATGCCCAATAAGTTTAACGCGTCGCTCGTCAGTGTAGTCAAGAGATTCGAATAACATCTCGATGGCATCGAGCCAACTTTCACATTCAACTGAATTTTCTGTGCCCTTCAGTGTCGGTGGTCGGAATGACTGAAACCGCTTTAACAAAGTCTCCATCGGTGTAGCAGTCACATCCATTGGATCATTGGATGTACTGCCCTGTTCTGGTGCCCGACCTGCTACTGGTTGCGGTATTCGCCGAGGAGGCATATCTGATTATCAAACGGATTAGTACACAATCTAGACAATCTGTCTCAGTCCTCCTCTGATCATATACCTCTGATCCAGAATCGGTTCTGAGTCAGTCTTTGCAAATAGATGTTGTAGTCAACTCAGACAACAATACAACATATAATAGTGAAAGCAATAAATCATGCTAGCACAATCAGAGTAAGGAAGAAAAATTTGTTCTACCCCCGCTCATTCTATTCTATTTCAGTCTAAATGATCTATCGCTCTTATACTACCTGTTGTGGGGACTCAGGCTCTAACTCAATTATCTTTGGGATTAAGTGGTCTTTGCTAGAAAATGTGGGTCAAAATTTTGCTTTTAATATATAAAACAATTGTATATAAATCATACACAAACGACATCTTTATTTTATTTTAACAAAAGTATATACACGTCTGGTTCCATTCAAATCATACCAACTAGAGTTTATTACACATTATTTCTCAAATGTAAACACTACTAGTTCCTCTGCTATGCCCGTAATCACCACTCTAACCTCGATCTCTCATCCTCTGCGTGACCCTGATCCTGTCCCACCTGTTGTCATGCACACATACAGACACAACAACAGCCGAAAACTCCGGTGAGAACAAATCCCGGTATAAAACATGTGTACATGCATGTCATGCAATTAAATACAAAATCATAACACATGACTCAGTAATTATGACTCATGAGTGAATACAGATAAAAATATTCGACTCTTATTCTTTGACTCGACTCATATCTAAGTCTAGGGATCCCGGTGTGAATAAGACGTAACAAGTCTCCCACCTACTCTCCCGATCATGGTGGCAGTACGTCTTATTCCTAGATTTCGGCCATGTCTGTAACGAATATCTACAATCGGAGTCGATCTTCTCCTATGCTTCGATATCACCGAACGTCTAGAACTTGGCAAATCTGCCAATGACTCTCCTATCTTAATGCTTGTATATAAATCAAGATAAAGCACAAGCATAGCAAGGTATAGAAATCTAGTATGTGATTTTGGGAAACGCGAATCAAATCTAACTCGAGTTGTATCTTCCCGAATCAACATGAATTATAACTTTCTTGTTGTAGTCTCGGTTTTACCAAGTCGAAATCTTGAAATCTCGATATCCAATCTGTCAATACCTATCTGAAAAGACATATATATACAATGTACCATATCAGCCTCTAACTCAAAGGAGCACACATACAGATCAATATTCACTCTCGGTACATTTCGACGGCATAACGGCGAAATCTCACGATACCAGTTGATTCAAATATCAAAAATCAACAACCATAACTCATAGCCATCATAATATGTTTCAACATCTCCAAAATCCCAAACAATTCATCTCTGAAATGCATAACAATTCTATACGGTATCCGTTCTTCAATCCGGTTTCGATTATATGATGTCTAACATATCAAGAACATTATATAGGAATCATATCGGGTTCTGGCAATACCATAATTTCAAATCATCTCAAAACGTAGCAAACTTACGTCTAGTTGAAGCCTGCGTCGATAGGAACACAGTACTGAAGTCGGATCGAAATTCTGACGGACGGATCTTGCACAATCACAAATCTAAAATATGAAAAGGCGTAAGGATTTCCGTAGCTTTCTCGTTTCCTTCTTTCCAAATGAATCTGAATGAAGAAGCTTGTGTATATATAACAAGTTGCATGTAAGGGAAACGTGGCTCATTTTCATACAAATCAGGCGGCGCTCGGGCGGTCACAAATTACCGCTCGGGCGCCGAACACTCTGTATGGTACCTTAACGTGTTGTACACTGGCGCTCGGGCGGTCATTTTCTACCGCTCGGGCGCCAATAGTTCTGTCAAAAAAATTTCCTAATCATATGCTTTGCCCAATCTAGTCTCGGAATGGTCCGCCTTTAATTACATCAATTCAAAATCAATAATCTTAGCTTAACATGATATAAAATCTCGGGCATTACAGGTGACTGATTGAATGACCTCATCAAGATTTGCCCATGATAAATTAGCTTCTCAATAAAGCTTCGGATCAGCAGTTGAAGAAGTTGGTGCTAAAGATAATGAAGGTTTAGCAACTGAAGTGGAGGGGGCAGTGGCTTGATGAGAAGATTCATCAACATTGTCCTTGGAGGGTTCTTGAACTGATTCCTTTGTAGGATCTTCTGATGATGAGTCTTGACAGGCTTCTGGAAAGACAAGTTCTTGACCCTTTTCCCAATTTTTTTTATCTCCATCTGCCATGAGAGAAGATCCGTGTCCAGTTGGTCATGCACAGCTTTGTCATTGTATGCAGTTGGAATGGTAGGATCATAGTTCCGTTTCAGTTGAGCCACTATCTTCTGTAGCCTTTTAGCTCTCAGCTGATTGAAGAAGTTGTTCTTCCGCCCCAGTGCTTGAACAATGGGAGATGCTTTAACTACCCTCAACACAACATTTTCCAGCGCAATAAATTTCTTCAGTTTGGATTTTCTTTGAAGCTCTTTGGCAAAGAAATCTGATCTGAAATTCACCCATTCATCGTAGGTGTTGAGCTTGTTGTCTGAAAATTCATTTATCTCTTCATAGATAAGATCAATGTGTGTTTGGATGGTATTTGTTGGCCCGAGCTCTTCTTGCAATTTGCCCTTGCCCTTAGAGTCAGTCAGGGCATGAGGAATGCTCAACCCTGAAGTAGTTGCATCAATTTGTTCTCTGATTACTAGCCCTTTTGGTCTGGCAGGAGGTAGAGGGGAGTAACCAGTGATAGTGATCAGTGGATCCTTCACTCCAGCAAGTTTCTTCTTGTCACTTGATTTGGTGACCTTTGTCTTTGGTAAAGAAGTAGATAAAGGTAACTGATCCTCAGTTGAGGCTTCAGCTATAATAGCTTTAAGAGGAATAGCCTGAATAGGCTGTTGGGCTTCCGATTGTTTCAATCGTTCAGTTGGGACAGCTACTGGCTTGGTTTTCTGAGTTCTCGGCTTCTTGACAATTTTAGGAGAGGGAGTCTTCTCAGAATCTGATTCAGTGATAATCAGTTTTCTCTTTGCCGTCTTCAGCTGAGCCAGAGTTTTTGCCTTTTTGACTTATTTGGGAGCCATCTGTTGCGTTCCAATCTCCTTTTTCACTTTCAAAAACTGCTTAGGAGATATGTCCAGTTTCTGCTTCGGTGTTTGGACGTTCATAGCATTGAAAACTTTGAATTTGGATGATTTCTCAGCAGTATCACCCACTAGTCCCTTCATTTTCAGTAGAAAACTGATTTGCACGGCATATTCCTGTGACTGCTTTGTTGATTGAAGCATATTTCTCACAATAGTGAAAATAATATGCATCCAGTTCATCTTCTTTTCAGCCATGATTACCATCATGACTTGAAAATTTTCCAGAGTAAGGGCAGCAAATGAACCGGCCTTAGCTAGTATCCCCTTGACTAAAATATCCGCCAGCAGTTGAATTTTTGGCTTGAGCTCTTTCTTGGGATTGGAAACTTTGATATTCCGACCATCAACTGATAGAAGAGACTGCATCTCTTCAATATCGGAGGTTTTCAGCTCAGAGAAATGATAAGCCCATCAGTAGGCAACTGAAACAGTTCGCTGAAAAATTCTTTAGAAATTATCTGCAATTGACCATTGACATAGTAGCGACGTTTCCATCAACAGTAACGTAGCCATTAGTGTAGAAGTCATGAAGCTCCTTCGGATAAATTTCCTGAGAGGATTGGCCGAAAAATGTCTTTAATCCAGCTGTTTTGAATTTCAAAAATACGTTCTTGACATCGGAATCATTGATTGATTGAACATATTAAAAGTTGACAGCCATAGAATTCAGAATATGTGCGGGAACTTGGTTTGCCATTTCTGAGAGTTAGAGAATCTAAAATTTTGCAAGGTAAAAGCTCTGAGTATGAATTTTCTTATAAAAGTAATGTACGCGTAAGGAAGAACTGAATTGGAGCGGGGAAAGGTACATATGTAAGTAACTGTTCAATTTTTTGGACACGTGTCAGTCCACGGAAATTTGAATAAAAACGTGTGTACGTGTGCTAAAAACGTATGTGCAATTATAAATGGTTCAAATGGGTCCACGTTTTAAAACTCTATTCAGCATTTAATGCGAAAAATAACAGTCACATCACTTGATTTGGAATAAAGTACAATTAATTAGTTAACTTATATGAGAAGATTAGTTTAATTATGAGCTGAACGATCAGTTGTGATACTGAATCATTTCAGATGAAAATTCACTAACTACTGTATTCTCAATTAACCTCTTAAAATCGAGATTCCCCCTTAATAATTGCATGTCTAAATTAGAAATCTAAACAACAGTTAATATAACGAGTAAGTAATGAAAAAGAATCTTATTCTCAGAAGATGAATCGTCCAGTGTAATGATTGCGTCTCTTCAGTTTCCTTGGGCTTTGGCTATAAATAGACGTGACACGATTAATCAAAAATTATCATCAAGCAAATATCAGTTCAAACGTTAATGACAGGAGTAAGTGATTCAAAAAGTCCAGATATGGCTGAAGATTTTATGCAGTCAGCTATGGAGCCCAGAAAGTCTGCAATAGAAGACGAAGTATATGAGAAGATTCTGCATTACTGGCTAAAGCTTCAGGACCTCCAATCTTTCCAACAGGAGGGATTAGCTGCTAACTCCAGACGGTTAGCAACTATGAGGAGGTATTCTTCACGTTGCTGATGAGGTGGACATCTTCACTGACGAAGGTGTCTACCTCCTGATGCTGATCAAAGAAAGGAGAACTCCGAAAAAAATTGCTATTTCAAAGGGCTTCCTAAAGACTTTCGCTGGGAAAGTATCCAACTGGCTGTCCCAGTGGAGGTCTGCAGTAAAAAGAGAAATAACCAATGTACGCATTGCTTATCATAAATAAAATTTTATTTTCGTTTATCGTTGTCTTTTACTTATCTGTAGCACTAACTGGCATAAGTTGATAAATAGAGAACTAACTGAAATGATATGAACTAGCAACTAACTAACTGATAAACAAGCAAAATGATAATAACTATGATATGATCAAGTTAAATCAATTAAACCAAGTATATTGCGAAAGTAAGAAAACTTAGTCTCGGGCAATTGTTTGGTGAAGATGTCAGCTGCTTGTTGTTTAGTTGAAACATATTCCAGTCTGATGGCTTTCTTCAAGGCATGATCTCTGATGAAGTGATGTCTGACATCTATATGCTTGGTCTTTGAGTGTAGAACTGGATTATAAGTGATAGCAATCGTGATGGTATTGTCACAAAATATGGGTGATTCTTTGGCCATAACTCCATAATCTTTCAGTTGTTGCTGGATCCAGAGCAGTTGAGCACAGCAGCTTCCAGCAGCAAGATATTCTGCTTCAGTTGTGGAAGTGACTATGGATGTCTGCTTCTTGCTGAACCAAAAAATCAGTCGATCTCCTAGAAACTGACATGATCCACTTGTACTTTTACGATCAGGTTTACATCCTGCATAATCTGCATCTGAATATCCAACTAAATTGAAAGAAGAGTCTTTAGAGTACCATAACCCAACATTTGGCGTGCCTTTAAGATATTGTAAAATACGTTTGGCAGCAGAAAAATGCGATTGCTTAGGGTTTGCTTGAAATCTAGCACACATACAGACAACAAATACAATATCAGGACGAATAGCAGTTAGGTACAATAATGAACCTATTAAACCTCTGTAGAGTGTCGTCTCAATTGATATTCCCCCTGGATCAGTGTCCAGTTTTACAGATGAGCTCATGGGAGTACTTGCAGCTGAACATGATTCCCTGTCAAATTTCTTAAGCAACTCCTTCGTGTATTTAGTTTGACTGATAAAAATACCAGTCTCCAATTGACTCATTTGTAGTCCAAGGAAAAATGTCAGTTCACCCATCATGCTCATTTCAAATTTGTCATGCATCAACTTAGCGAATTTCTCGCATAATTTGCGGTTAGTTGAACAAAATATAATGTCATCAACATAAATTTGAACAAGTAGGATATGATAATTCTTAGAGAATTTGAACAACGTCTTATCAACTGATCCAACAGAGAAATCGTGATCAGTTAGAAATTTTGAAAGAGTTTCATACCAAGCTCTTGGAGCTTGTTTAAGACCATATAAGGCTTTGTTCAAATGGTAGACATGATCAGGAAAATGATTATTGATAAAACCTGGAGGCTGTTCAATATAGACTTCTTCTTGTAGCTGACCATTCAGGAATGCACTCCTTACGTCCATCTGGTAAACTTTAAAATTCTTGAATGATGCATAGGCAAAGAATATTCTAATTGCCTCCAGTCTTGCAACTGATGCATATGTTTCATCGTAATCAATTCTTTCTTCTTGCATGTATCCTTGTGCTACTAGTCTTGCTTTTTTGTGCACAACTGAACCATCTTCGTTCAGTTTGTTTCTTTACACCCATTTTGTACCTATAATAGTTTTTTAAATTGGTCTTGGAACTAGGTTCTAGACATTGTTATGGGTAAACTGGTTTAACTCTTCTTGCAAAGCGTTTATCCAGTTAGGGTCAGCAAGAGCTTCATCAGTTCTCTTTGGTTCCAGTTGGGAAAGTAAATCTGAATTAATAAATAGATTAAGCAATTGATTGCGAGTTTTTACCGGATCAGATTGATTACCTATTACCAATTCTGGAGGATGTGATTTCTTCAATCTGTACTTTGTATTTGTTGCATCCAAGTTAGCAACTGCTTCAGTTTCCAACTGAGTATTTTCTCCAGTTTCAGTTGCTGCTGTATCAGTTGGTAACTGAATATTTTCAATAGGCTCTACCAACTGATTATCAAAAGCAGCTTCTTGTTTAACTGGTTGATCTAACACTTCTGGTTCAGGTCTTTGAAGAATGTTTCGATTAATATGATTTTCTTCTTCATTATCATCCTCCAAACCGATATCTGTAAATCTATCAACTAGCTCAACTGGATCAGTTGGCTTATCAGTTAGTATAGATTCATCAAAAACAACATGGATAGATTCTTCAACATTTAAAGTGTTTTTTTTGAAGACTCTATAAGCTTTACTAACTAATGAATATCCAAGAAATATTCCCTCTGCAGATTTAGCATGAAAATGTTTTAAATGATTTTTTTCATTATCGAGTATAAAACATCTGCAGCCGAATATTTTAAAATAAGAAACCACATTTTTTTCTTCCATGGCGAATCTCATAAGGTGTTTTCATATCATTCTTATTAATCATTGCTCTGTTCTGAGTATAACATGCAGTGTTTACTGCCTCTGCCCTAAATCTTTGAGAAATACCATAATCATCAAGCATTGTTTTAGCAGCTTTTTTAAGGGTCTGATTTCTTCTCTCAGCTACACCATTTTGCTGAGGTGTTCTAGCTGCTGAAAGTTCATGCCAAATTCCAGCATTTTCTAAAAAATTTGAAAGAATTTGATTGACGAATTCAGTCCCTCTTTCAGACCTGATTCGATCAATTCCAACTGATTTTTCATTTAATAGTCTTTTGAGAAGCATGATCAGTTGTGCAGCAGTTTGGTCTTTGGATTTGAGAAAAATAACCCAAGTAAATCTTGAAAAATCATCTACAACCACCAAGGTGTATTTTATTCCTCCTAAACTCATTACTGGTATTGGACCAAAAAGATCCATATGTAACAGTTCTAAGCATCGGGAATAAGATTTACAACCCTTGTTTTTTTTTAAAAAAATCTTACTTGTTTACCAAACTGACATGCTGAACAAATTTTATCTTTGGAAAAATCCATTTTGGGAAAACCAGTTACAAGATCATGGTTACTCATATATGCAATAGATTTAAAGTTCAGGTGGTTTAATCTCTTATGCCACAACCAATTCTTAGATGATTTGGAAGAAATAAAACAAACTGGTGCAAAGGGTTGATCATTCCAACTGACTTTGTAAGTGTTCCGACAACGTTTGCCAGTTAAGATGACCTCATCAGTTGAATCTTTGACTGAACATGAATATTTGTCAAACTAAACTGAGAATCCATTATCACATAACTGACTGATGCTAATCAAGTTATACTTAAGATTCTCAACTAATAAAATATCTTTAATGGAGAAGTTACCATGGATAAGCTTATCCTTACCCAAAGTTTTACCTTTGGAATTGTCTCCAAAACTGATGTTTGGTCCAGTATATTTGATCAGTTGAGATAGTAAACTTGCATCTCCTGTCATGTGCCTTGAACAACCACTGTCTAGATACCAAGTTGATTCCTTGCTTGTACCTGTTACCTGCAATCACACACAGTATATAATTTTGGTACCCATGTTCATTTGGGTCCTAAACATATTAGTCCTTTAGGAACCCAGACTTGGACCAGTCTAACTGACTTCCCAGTTGCTGTGTTCCAAATAGTCTTTCTCAAATTTTTGGCAATGTGTGTGTGGTGTGAGGATGAGACAGTATGATTTGTAACCTTCTTCAACTGACTATTCTTTTGACATCGTTTCTAAACCGGCTTACAGTTGTAGTAATTGTAATAGCTATTTCTTCAGTACTGATTTTTGCGACTGAATCGTTTAGGTGACCAGTTTCTTTCATCAGTTATACTCTTAGAGCTATATCCAATTCCATACTGTTTGCCTTTGTTCTTACTTTCAGTCAATTGAACAGCTGGTTTACTAGGTTCTGGGAATTCATTTACCATAGTTGATTTTACAAAGGTAATGTACTTTCCTTTGTTTTCACTCAACTTTGGTTGTGTATCACTTGCAGAATTTTCATTTTGATTGTAAAAACCCAAAAAAGTTTTATCAAAAACAGATTTTTGACAATTCTGCATTTCAGTCAATGCAACTGAAGAATTGTTCCAAGCTTGAATCAGTTTAATATTTTTTGAAATTTTAGTTTTTAACTTACATATCAAGGCTTGATTTTCAATCATTTCAGCTTTTTGCTGTGCAATCTCCCTTTTTAGATTCAACAGTTCAACTGACTTATCAGTTTCTGTTTTGTTGTCACTGGGATCAGTTTGCTCAGTTTTAACCTTCTGAAATCATCGAGCAAGTTTGTGATACTCATTTACCATGTCATGCAATGTGATAATGAGTTCCTCAAGAGTGAAATCAGTAGAGCCGAAATCAAATACCTGTTCGCTTTCTGACTCCAGTTCTTCATTGTCAGCCATCAAGCATTTGACTTCTTCTTCCTCATCACTTGAACTGCATGAGGTTTCAGGCTCTAACTCTTCACTGTCCCTTTCTGCCCACTTAGATTTGCTTTCCTCAGCTAAAAGTACCTCATGCCTCTTTTTGAATGTCTTTTTGTCATCCTTGGTCCTTCTTTTGTGCTCATAGTGCTTTTTCCTTCTTTCAGCTGCACCTCGGCTGTCTTTCTTTGGTTTAGGACAGTCTGCTATCAAATTACCAGCTTTTCCACAGTTGTAGCAAGTATACGGTTTTTCTTTGGAGTTGTTTCTCTGGTATTGCTTTTGGAAGTTTCCTTGCTTCTTCCTGATAAACCTTCCAAACTTTTTGACAAACAATGTCATTGCTTCATTGCTCAGCTGATTGGCAGATTTTTAAACTGAACCAGTTGGTTCCAGTCTGACAGCAGTTAAAGCAGTTATAGCTACTGGGGTTGAGGGTTCTCCTTCTCTAGTCTGCAGCTCAAACTCATAAGCCTTCAGATCAGCAAACAGGTCATGGAGCTCAACCTTGCTTAGGTCCTTTAACTCCCTCATCGCCATGGTCTTAACATCCCATTCCTTGGGAAGACCCCTGACAAATTTCAGTACAACCTCTTTGTTGGAATACACATTTCCAAGTGCATTTAACTCATTGATAATGCAACTGACTCTTTCGTCGTATTCATGCATTGATTCTCCAGTTTTCATCTTGATGTTATCAAATTTTTTAACGGCAACTGATAGCTTATTCTCTTTAGTCTGTTCGTTTCTTTCACACAGCTGTATCAATTTCTCCCATATTTTCTTAGCTGTTTTGCACATTTTGATTTTGCTGAACGTGACTTTATCCAGCGTTTTATAGAAGATATCCTTCGCCACATTATCCAAGTTGGCTTTTGTTTTATCCTCAGCTGTCCATTCTTCTCTGGGCTTTTCTATTCGATGAGGTGCCCCATCAGTTATGGCAACAGCTGTATTGGCTTTCAATATCTTCATAGGTCCATCAGTAATGACCTACCACATATCGTCATCTTGTGCAGCTAGGTGAGCCTGCATTCTGATTTTTCAGTCATCAAATTCTTCTCTGCAGAACATAGGAATCTTGTTGAATTAATTCATAATGATCAGTTTCGGGGAAAAGAATATTCAAGGACAAGATCAAACTTGCTCTGATACCACTTGATAGGATCAGTTATAGGAAAAGGAGTGTTTAGAAGGGGGGTTGAATAAACACTCACAGTTTTTAACTCTTTCTTAAAGGTTTGAATCAGTTTGATGAGAAACTGATTCTCAAAATCTTGTCAGTCGATCACAGTCAGTTAACAGTTAAGTGCGGAAAATAACTGAATGAAAGATAGAATAAAGTAACTTAAAAACTTGTAAGAAATGCACAAGGTTTGTTTCTGGGTGTTCGGAGATTTCAATTACTCCTACGTCATCCCTTCTATCACGAAGATAGGATTTTCACTAAAAGACTTTGATCAATACAAGACTTTTACAGACCCACTTCAGTTTGGACTTAACAATGCCAAAACTGAAACTCTTAGTGTACAACTCAAATTGCTCGATTGAGAAACATAGCACAACTGATCTCTAGGATCAAGTTTTACAGTGATCACAATGTGCTAAAGTTCTCGAAAGATATCCTGAGAGCTATGAATGTTTATGATAAGTGTGAGCGCAAATTTCAACAGAGTAATAGTAAGAAAGATAGCTAGTTCACTCTTCGCAACTGATTGTAAAGATTCGTGTTTCTTGTTTTTTATAGCTGCTTTTCTCTGCTATTTATAGGCTTCCCTCCAACGGTAATATTGAATACAGTTTAAACTTTCTATCCGTTGATGTGCCACGTCAAAATTCCTCTGCCAATAGTACAGTGCGCCTTTTCTGTAATGCGGAGTTCCCACTAACAGTTGCAGACTGTTGTACTTTTTTTCGGTTGTCGTTTTCAACTGATGACGTGTTCAGCTGAAAGGTAGAAGCTGATAAGGTTCACAACTGCAGTCAGTTGACTGCGCGACTAGTTAGTATATCAGTTGGTCGGATAGTTGAGTTGATGGATTCAGTTGAGGCGTTTGATAAAGTTGAGTTTACATGATCTGTTAATTCGATCTTTTAGCTCTTCAGTTTGTCAAACAACCGAAACTTATTTTCCAACAGATAGGTAATAGACTTAAAGTTTAGATGTTTCAACCTCTTATGCCATAACAAGTTTTTTTAAGAATTTGAAGCTTTAAGACAAACTGGTGCATAAGTTTGTTCAGTCGAACTGACTTTGTAAGTGTTACCACAACGATTGCCAGTGAGTATAACCTCATCAGTTGAGTCTCTAACTGAACAATTGTGTCTATCGAAGTGAACTGAGAAGTTGTTGTCGCATAACTGACTGATGCTAATCAAGTTATACTTCAAATTCCCAACTAGTAAAACATCTTGGATAGTGAAATTACCATGGATAAACTTATCTTTACCCACAGTTTTACCTTTAGAGTTGTCTCAAAAGCTGATGTTTGACCATTAAATTTGATAAGTCGGGATAGCAGTTTTGCATCCCCTGTCATATTTCGTGAACATCCACTGTCCAGATACCAAATTGATTCTTTGTGTGTACCTGTTACCTGCAATCACATACAACATATAATTTTGGTACCCACATCTATTTGGGTCCTGAACTGATTAGTCCTTTAGGAACTCAGACTTGGATCAGTCTAACTGACTTTCCAGTAGCTGTGTTCCAGATGGTATTTCTTGGTTTGTGTGTGCTTCCCGTGTAGTATGTTGAATCATTAATTGATTCTTGCTTCTTTCAGTATTGAGCTCAGCAAAATCCCGTTTGAGACTCAAAAACTCAACTGATTCATCAGTTTCAGTTTTATTGTCTTTTGGATCAGTTTGCTTTGCTCTGGCCTTCTCAAAAGATATGGCAAGCTTGTGATACTCATTAACCATGTCGTGAAGTGTGGAAATGAGTTGTTCTCGTGTGAAATCAGTTGAGCTAAAGTCAAATACCTGTTGACTAGTTAACTCCAGTTCTGTGTCATCTGCCATCAGACACTTGACTTCATCATCATCGTCACTGGAGCTGCTCAAGCTTTCAGGTTCTGAATCACTGTCAGATTCTGCCCATTTAGACTTGCTTTCCTCAGCTAGAAGCACCTCATGCTTCTTTCTATAAGCTTTCTTGTCATCTCTCGATCTTCTATTTGTTAGAGTAGTGCACGTCGAGCCAAGTGTTGGCCGAGTGTTCACAATGAAACTCTATGTATAAACTGTCTTTATTTTAATAATATTTGAAATTATTGTTTTGGTACTTCTTTATCTGTATACCAAGCTAGTTGCATAGATAAAGTACTTGAATATACAAATAGTAGAAAGAATATGAGATGCTCATATGATGAGTGTCATGAAACTCATATTTGGAATACTGTATATTTTTAACAGTTCCTAGTCGATTCAGCAGCCGCTAAGAAGGATATAGGCTGCTCGAGTTCGAGACTAGTATCTGCTATGTGAGTACCATGTTTCATTGGTATGTTAGAGTAGGTGCACGTCGAGCCAAGTGTTGGCCGAGTGTTCACAATGAAACTCTATGTATAAACAGTCTTTATTTTAATAATATTTGAAATTATTGTTTTGGCACATCTTTATCTGTATACCCATGCTAGTTGCATAGATAAAGCCCTTGAATATACAAATAGTAGAAAGAATATGGGATGCTCATATGATGAGTATCATGAAACTCATATTTGGAATACTGTATATTCTAAACGGTTCCTAGTCGATTCAGCCGCCGCTAAGAAGGATATAGGCCGCTCGAGCTTGAGACTAGTATCTGCGATGTGAGTACCATGTTTCATTGGTAGGGGACATTGTGATGTCCGAGCATGCAGATAGGTGCTCCTGGTAGAGTGCACTGAACAACCCTCCATTAAAGGACTTTCCAAGTGGTTCTCACTTATCGAGTGGAAAAGTCCTAGTTTATGGTTGTACACCATTAGTCCTTATGACCCGGGACAACATTGAGACTCTATGTGCTAGAATTACACTTTGACTTGTTTACCGACTCTCATGGGGTCATCAGGTGGCAAGGTTGGGTGTTCTGTC
>NC_133321.1:11117606-11119068 GCF_012295235.1 Primulina huaijiensis
AGTATGAAATCTCTGATCAGAGTATGGTGGTAATTATGAAAGGGGTTTCACAGATTACACCATCGATGCAACTACGACATGACACATAGTATCGATTCATTGACAACTCTCGATATACCAATGGTTGTCGAATCGGTCGGGATATATGAGATGAAGGGACCGTACTGTACGCTAACCATAATTGAATGGTTCTTGCAGGCACTATCATTTGATACCTAGGGAATCATGTAAGCGATGCTGCTAGGCGTTTAACATGATTGGTTGGGTACTATGAGACTTGAGTTCTGACGTTCTTGTTATCAAGGAGTTGATAATTAAGAATGGAGCAATTGGAGTATGCTCGTATAAGGACATGTTTTGTCCGAATCACATGGAGATGTGGACCAAAGGCTAGTTGTATAAATGAACCATTGAGGGCCACACAAGTACTAGCTTTCAATATCCCGTTGAGAAGTAAAAATAGTTCAATGTGTTGAACGGCTTATAAAGGAGTTTATAAGCGTAAAGAAAAATAGAAGTATGACTTCTATAAGGGGAATGTGACTTTTAATTTGTGGAAGTGTTTCTAAATTAAAAGTTGGCCAAATAAATAATGTATTTGAAAATCGTGAATTTTATAAACATTATTATGGACTAAATTAAATTAATTCAAGTGTTGAATTAATTAAACACTAGTGGACCTAGTTCAAAATAATTAAATAAATTCAAGTGTTGAATTAAGTAAATAACATTGGGCCTTGTAGAACCTAATTGTAAATAATTATTCAACTAGTGGGCTTGAGTTAAATCAAGTAAAGTTTAAATGGTCTCAAATGTGTTTGAGATATTTAAATAAAAGTCCATGGGCATTGTAATTGTTACAAACCCAAATAGAATGCATGCATGGGAGGTGAAGGGTTGGGAGACAATTTTTTCAATATCCAAGGCATGGCATGCACATGCCTCGTCTTACTTTTTCAACAACAAAGAAAACACTCCTCCCTTCTCTACACACTCATGTTGGCCGAAATTTCAGGCCTCATTTTCTCTCCAATTTGGCTTCTTCAATTGTTGAAAATTCCCTACACTTCTCAAAGAAAAATCCTCTTATTTTTCTAGTGCAAAATAAGAGGGGTTCTAGCTTGTTGGTGGTGGGCTTAATTTTTGAGCAAGGAGTGCTCAAAGGAAGCTTGTAGATTGTGTCTACCATTCAAGAGCTTAGTTGTATATAAACCAAGTTGGAGCCATCATCAATCCATTGTGATTGATAGGTAATATTTCTAAACACACTATGAATGTCATTTTCGTGTTTTCGTATTTGCTACATACTTAGTGGGTGCTCGGTTTTTCATGTTCTTGTTGAAACAAATTTTAAACTTCCGTTGCGCAACCGGGCACCGTAACCGATCCCCTTTCACTATTGTGCTCATGAGGTTTATTTCCTTTGTCAGTTGAGCCTCGACTGTCCTTCTTTGGCTTGAGA
>NC_133321.1:11119168-11124492 GCF_012295235.1 Primulina huaijiensis
CGCCCGAGCCACCTTGAGCCAAAACTTACCCAACCCATCTAGGGAACCTACTGTGCAAGCCCAGCCCGTAAAACAAGCCCTAACCCGCTCAAAAGCCTTCCGGAATTTGACCCAAAAATCTGTTGTGTTGTGTGTGTGCTTCCTTGTATGTCTAGGACACATAACCCAACTAGGACTCTTCCAACCAAGCCCCCACCGAGCCCACACGACCCTAACCTTCCCTGGACCACGCCTAGACCCAGCCCAGACCAACCCTTACCCTGGAACCCCAAGCCCGAAGCTCCTGGATCAAAGCACTACCTGCGCCCGCTTTTCCTTCCTGCGTGCGTCATTGTTTTGCTTCTCATGGACTCTTGCTCAAGCCACCACGAGCCCTGACCCTTCCTACCCCTCTCTGGACCATCCCAAGCCATCACCCAGACCACCTAGCCCAGCCATCAACCGAGCCATTCCCTTGCAAATCTCGGCCAATCCCCATCAATTTACGGGAAGAGTCCTTTACTGCGTGGACTCTTCCCTAGCCTGATGCACGAGTCCTAGCCATGCTAGGACTCTTCCTAGGACCTAGCCCCGTCCCAAACTAGCCCTCCTCAAGACCTGGTCAAGCCCCTAAGCCCCATGCAAAAGAACCGACCCCATGCCCCTTGCAAATACAACAACACCTTCGGCCCCTTTCGGTATTTTTTTTCTCGGTGGTTCCAGCTTGTTTTCTCTTCTTTGTGCAGCCTATTGGTGTGATTCTAGACCTTTAAAACTTGTGTAAAACTTGCCCCTTAACATCCTAATTCATGGCAGCCCCTTAAACAATATAAAAACATGATTTTAAAACATGGGATCATGAGTTTTCCTCTTGTTCATGCCACAATTTCGAAAATACTGAAAATAAGTTCATGTTCTTCGAGCATACAATATTTAAAACAATATATGATATGATGGATGAGAAAAGGAGATGTANATTACTCCACTAACTAGGCTTTAGGCCTTTTAAGCTTCAAATTAAGCCCATTAGTGTTTGATTAGGATTTAATTAAAACATTAAAAAGGTTTTTCTTTAATTAAATATGTGAATTTATTAGCCTTGTTGCTAAAACGTTCGTATTTTTGTTGAAAAACCAACACCGATAAAATTTACGTCCCGACGTATAAAATCACCTCAAAACCCCATATTTTTAAAAATAAGAAAAAGCATAACCCATATTTTAAATAAATAATTAAAAACAATTATTTAATAAAATCATTTTCTATTTTTCAGCCCTCGGTCTCCGTTCCTCGATCGCAACTCGAATATCCTTAAAAAAAATACATTTTAATGCAACAATGTAGAAAAATATATTTTAAACATGCAATCATACACAACATAATTAATTAATGCAATTAAAACAATTAATTAAAATACAAGGAATTTAATAACTTGCGCGCATGTGGTTTACGTGAACCTTAAAATTTCCGGGGCGTTACATTCTTCCCCCCTTAAATTGAATTTCGTCCTCGAAATTCGCTTATCCTTAATAACCCAAAGTTTAGACTTAGTTCTAGTATCCCAAAAATTCACGCTTCCGTTGCGCTACTCTGGTAAAACTTAAATTCTAGAATGTCCTTCCGTCTCCTTGATTCCAATTAAATTTTCCTCCTAAATCCTTATTTGTGAATTGCAACTTAAGAAAACCCATAATGACTTAGTGCTATACTATTATAACCTCGAATTTCAATTTTTCTTACGATTCTCAATATTAAAATATGGATGATGAGGCTTATCGTATACTATTTTCCTTATTTCATACCCAAAATATTCATCAATCTATCAATTTAAATCTTAAAATCCCAAACACACCTTCAAATTCTTAGATTTTTCAAGCTTAATATCGATTCATCCTTAAAACTCTTGATTAATATTCCTTATAATCCTATAACCAAGATGTCCCAAGGTTTTAAATATTCTTAAAAAGTCTAAATCCTCAAAAATTCTTATTATTTAACCCATTCAATTCTCGCATAACGCTAAACTAGTCCCCAAATTCCTTAACAATTGCAAAATCAATTCTTAATATCCTCAAAAATTATCCTAATTTGTCCTTAATTTCGAAAATCTTACGATTAACCCATAAATTCTCGGTATTCTTAATTTTCTTTCTACAAGTTTCTCATAACGAAATTTCAAAAATTTTAAACTTATTAACCCAAAATCAATTCTTATAATCAATCTTAACTTTCATCAAACTTAAAATACCAATTTATACATTTTCTTATTCCCAAAGTTGTTGCAATTCTCGTATAATAATTCCTTATGTCTAATTCCCAAAAATTAGTTCAACTAATAACCATGAATCATAAATATTTTCTTAAAAAAATCTACGTGTCCCAAAAGCGTTCATAATATTCACGATTAACTTATAGCCAAAAAAAGTAAAACGTCAATACTAAAACCCAAAAATCAACATAGTCCAATTCCACTACGAAGCCAACATGCGTTGAAATCAAATACTTTCTTAATTCATATCGTATCACGTATGAAAATTTTAGTGCATATAAAACATATATCCTCATAATGCTATTAAACATGTGTCGTGAACATATAATTCATGTACTTATGCAGGTAACAACATATTGAATCATAATAAGCAAATAAAAACTTACAACTTTGAGGCTTGACGACTGATCTTCCTGGCGCTGACATTGGCACAACCCTTTACAGAACCATTGCTCTGATACCAACTTAAACGTCCTGCCCTTTCTTATTGCTTTAAAAGTACTAGAATATTTTTTTTTTTTAACCTCACATAGCATTCAGCCGAACCATAAAATTTCATAAAATATTTTTGACATCATTTTAAAATAAACAACCAACTAACATTTTTCTAAATCTAAAAATAACATTTAAAAAATATAGCCCATACTATAGACTCTCAAAAAACACACATAATCATGATAAAAGTCATAAAATCTTTTAACATAAATCATAACATATATGCGGAAACTAGAGTCGGTCCTCGGGTCATGTGCACCTCCAGTCCAGTCGGATCAACCATCAAGACCTCCATTAGCATTATCATGATAACCTGCATCCATCACACCTAGTGAGTCTAAAGACTCAACACACCATAATCTTTATAACAAATAATACATATAAAACCACATGCAACAGTGAAAATTACTTGTACTTAAAATATCATTTTCATGACGATGCATAAACTTTAAACATGAACATTTTCTTAAACATTTTCTTGATGCATAAACTTTAATTAAAACGTTTTCATGATATGCAAAACATAAACCTTAACTTTTTCCTTTTCCTCAACATGACATGATATAAAACCCTTTTCATGATCATAAACATTTTTCCTTTTCCTTTTCCTTTGTTGAATTCAGATCGTTAATTGTGACTTTCCTCACATGACATGATCGATGGATCCATCTAAATATAACCACAGTACTGGGCGGCGGGGACATCAGCGACGATCTCACCGGTCAACTGAGCCTTGGCCTAACATGATCGAATAGAAATACGATCGTCGGGGCTCCCTCTGGGGCCTTCTCCCATAAATGGTCTCCCTCTGGGGCCTTCTCCCCTCACGATATTCCCATTCTTCCTCAAACCTCATAACCTCATATTCGCAATAATGGAAACACGATCGTCGGGCTCCCATTGGGACCATCACCCTCACGACATCGCCATTATTAACGAATTAGTCACAATTACTTCACTTCCTTCAACATTTTTCATTCACATCACTTTATGAAAATCATGAATAACATAACTTTTTTTCATTTTTTTTAAACCAAGCATGCAACATGTATTTTAAATGTCAGCCTTTAAATCATAAAAATCCATGGACATTTAAAAATCATTATTTAATCATGTAAAAACACATAAACATTTGAAAATAAGCATTTTAACATCAAAACATTTAAAATAACATTTTGACATATTAAATCATAAACATATAAAATTCCTGAATATTTAAAATATCATTTTAACATATAAAATCCCATAAACGTTTAAAATATCATTTTAACATTTAAAATTCCATAAGCATCCATAACTATAGAAAATAATCATATTAGCACATAAAACAGCATTCAGGGCACTGCCATGACGTTTACTACTTTTTAAGTGTGAAAAGATCGTTTTACCCCTGGACGTATAATTTTACGTTTTTGATTTTTTCTTAATTTTATTGACTCTAACATGTCCCAAATAGTTATTTAAGCCTACATGAATTTTCTCATATTTTTATTTAGCCTAAATCGAGGACTTTTAAATTAATCTTTAAATGTGACGTATTAATGCGTTTTAATCCCGAATTAAACCAAACCTTAATATAAAATTCCCAAATTAAAAATTTAGACTTATAATAATTATTTAAGCTTAAACCTAATTTTTCATAATTTTATAAGGCTTAAAACTAGACTTTTCGATTAACTCGTTAATTAGCGTTTCGTGCGGCGATTAAATCCCGAATAAATCCAAAACTCGTTATTTTGATCCCAAATTTTAAACATAAAATTTTTAGTATTTATTCTACCCTTCCAAGTCATGAGCCACCCCCGTGGACCCTTGGATCAATTTTTCCTTCTTAAATTTTCGTTTTTGACCCTTCGACGAACACACCGAGCCATCTCCTAATTTACCCGAGCCACGCCCGAGCCACCTTGAGCCAAAACTTACCCAACCCATCTAGGGACCCTACTGTGAAAGCCCAGCCCGTAAAACAAGCCCTAACCCGCTCAAAAGACTTCTGGAATTTTACCCAAAAATCTGTTGTGTTGTGTGTGTGCTTCCTTGTATGTCTAGGACACACAACCCAACTAGGACTCTTCCAACCAAGCCCCCACCGAGCCCACAATACCCTAACCTTCCCTGGACCACGCCTAGACCCAGCCCAGACCAACCCCTACCCTGGAACCCCAAGCCCGAAGCTCCTGGATCAAAGCACTACCTGCGCCCCCTTTTCCTTCCTGCGTGCGTCAGTGTTTTGCTTCGCATGGACTCTTGCTCAAGCCACCACGAGCCCTGACCCTTCCTACCCCTCTCTGGACCATCCCAAGCCATCACCCAGACCACCTAGCCCAGCCATCAACCTTGCCATTCCCTTGCAAATCTCGGCCAACCCCCATCAATTTACGGGAAGAGTCCTTTACTGCGTGGACTCTTCCCTAGACTGATGCACGAGTCCTAGCCATGCTAGGACTCTTCCTAGGACCTAGCCCCGTCCCAAACTAGCCCTCCTCAAGACCTGGTCAAGCCCCTAAGCCCCATGCAAAAGAACCGACCCCATGCCCCTTGCAAATACAACAACACCTTCGGCCCCTTTCTGTATTTTTTT
>NC_133321.1:11124596-11138468 GCF_012295235.1 Primulina huaijiensis
TTTTTTGTTTGTGATGTGCCGTGAGTGGTGTGCACTTGGGAAGAATTCTGAATTTTTAAAATTGTGAGGCGTGAGTTTTTGTGTGCAAGCATAGGGTTTTAGTGTTTTTTTTTTTATACTAATTACTCCACTAACTAGGCTTTAGGCCTTTTAAGCTTCAAATTAAGCCCATTAGTGTTTGATTAGGATTTAATTAAAACATTAAAAAGGTTTTTCTTTAATTAAATATGTGAATTTATTAGCCGTGTTGCTAAAACATTCGTATTTTTGTTGAAAAACCAACACCGATAAAATTTACGTCCCGACGTATAAAATCACCTCAAAACCCCATATTTTTAAAAATAAGAAAAAGCATAACCCATATTTTAAATAAATAATTAAAAACAATTATTTAATAAAATCATTTTCTATTTTTCAGCCCTCGGTCTCCGTTCCTCGATCGCAACTCGAATATCCTTAAAAAAAATACATTTTAATGCAACAATGTAGAAAAATATATTTTAAACATGCAATCATGCACAACATAATTAATTAATGCAATTAAAACAATTAATTAAAATACAAGGAATTTAATAACTTGCGCGCATGTGGTTTACGTGAACCTTAAAATTTCCGGGGCGTTACAGTTGTAGCAAGAATTAGGTTCTTCTTTAGAGCGATTCTTCTGGTGTTGTGTTTGGAAATTTCCCTGATTTTTTCTCATGAATATTCCAAACTTTTTGACAAACAATGACATTGCATCATTACTCGGCTGATCAGCAGATTTGTCAACTGAACCAGTTGGTTCCAGTTTGACAGCAGTTAAGACAGTTGTGGCAGCTGGTGTAGAAGGTTCTCCTTCTCTGTTTTTTAGTTCAAATTCGTAGTCCTTTAGATAAGCAAACAAATCATGAAGTTCGACCTTATTAAGGCACTTTGATTCACGCATTGCCATGGTCTTGACATCAAATTCTTTGGGAAGGCCTCTGACCACTTTTAGTGACACTTCTTTGTTTTAATACACCATTCCAAGTGCATTCAACTCGTTTATGATACCATTGTTCCTTTCATCATATTCATGCATGGATTCACCAACTTTCATCTTGATATTATCAAATTTTTTAACAGAAACTGATAGTTTGTTCTCCTTGGTTTTGCTCATTGCGTTCGCATATCTGGATCAGTTTCTCCCATATTTCTTTGGCAGTTTTGCACATTTTGATTTTGCTGAAATTGACTTTATCCAGCGTTTTGTATAGGATGTCCTTAGCCACATTGTCCATGTTGGCTTTCCTCTTGACTTTAGTTGTCCATTCCTCTCTGGCTTTTCAATACGTTGTGGTGCCCCTTCAGTTAGGGCAACAACTGTATTAGCTTTTTAAATTTTCATGGGTCCGTCAGTGATAACGTACCACATGTCGTCGTCTTGTGCAGCTAAATGAGCCTGCATTCTGATTTTCAATCATCGAAGTCTTCTCTGGAAAACATAGGAATTTTGTTGAATGAAGGAATGGTAATCAGTTTAGTGTACAATAATATTCAAGGACAAGTTTCAACTGCTCTGATACCACTTGATAGGATCGGTTTTGAGCTGAAAGAGTGTTTAGAAGGGTGGGGGAGTAGAATAAACACTTAACGATTTTCACAGGTTTTAACAATATTGAGTCAGTTAAGTGATAACTGAAACTCAGGAATCTTGTCACTCGATATCAGTCAGTTAACATGTAGTGTGCGGAAATAAACTGACTGAAAGATAGAATATAAACTGAAATAATAACACAAAGGTTTTATGGATGTTCGGAGATTTCAATCACTCCTACGTCACCTCTTCTATCACAAAGAAAGGATATTTACTAAAAGACTTTGATCAATACATACAATTGCAAAGACCCACTTCAGTTTTGGACTTAACACTGCCAAACTGAAACTCTTAGTTTACAATCGAAATTTTCAGTATTCAACTGAACTAGAAACAGACTCAGCACAACTGATCTCTTTTAGATCAAGTATTACAACAGCAAAGATTTGTGCTAGAAAGCTCGAAGTATAGCCTGATTTCTATTAATAAATACGATAAGTGCGAGCTTTGAATCTTGATATAATTTCAGCAGAGTGATTGCAAGTATGTCGTGAGTTTTGTATGTTTTCAGTTGCTCTTCTCTCCTATTTATAGGCTTTTCTTCAACGGTAATAATTAATACGATTTGAATCTTTTCTATCCGTTGTTTGCCACATCAACATTCGTACACTGCACCTGATCAGTCAGTTATCTGCGTAGTTCAGTTCAGCTGGTTCAGTTGCCCTTGATTATCTTCACATTAATCTTCAGTCAAGGCAACTGTCAATTCGCATCTTTTGATCAGTTACTGTCAGTCTTCTTGATCAGTTAGTTCGATCTAATAAGTGCTCTGTTGGATGCAATAATTGTCGTTGCTGGAAAGAGCGATCGAACCGTGGTGCTTGAGTTGCTGTGCAGTTTAAAAGATTTGAGTTGCACTATTACCACCAGCTATAGTTTTTTGGTAAAGCGGCAAGCGCTCGGTCCTACAATTCGTATCAGAGCCAATGTCACGGGTTCGATTCCCATTGATTGCAAAGAGTGCAATTATTGGGAGGGAGATTGTTGGGTGCAATAATTGTCTCTGTTTGGTAGAGCGATCGAACTGTGGTGCTTGAGCTGCTGTGCAGTTTAAAAGATTTGAATTGCATCATTACCACCAGCTATAGCTTTTGGTAAAGCGGCAAGCGCTCGGTCCTACATGCTCAGTTTGTCAAATCACCGAAATTTAGTTTCCAACACATTGGCATATCGAGAATCGTATATGAATTCAATAACGATGTGATTTATTTTAAGTACTAATAGTGGCATGATATGTGCAACTAGGAAAACTCCTTTCAATAAAGAACATTTCTTTCTCTAGGCAGAGACTATTTGTACTATTATCTCATCAGATCACATAGGATATCTTCACCTGTAGGCAAACGGTGAATCCCAAACTATAATGCATTTGCTCCACATATTTCGAAACTACACCCAACGTCGCCACCTGATGACCTTCAATGGAGTCGGTAACGGACAAAGTACATACTAGTATGTATAGTCCTTATATTATCCCGGGTCAAAGGACTACTGGTGTACAACCATAACCGCGAAATATTACACTCGATAGGTGAGAAGCACTTGGACAGTCCGATGTAGGGTTTTTCAGTGAATCATCATATGATCACCTATCTGTGTGAATGGACATCTCCATGTCCTTGGCAATGAAACATGATGTTTACATCACAAATGCTAATCTCGAGCTCCAGCGACCTTTATCATTGTTTTAAGCAGCTGATTCGACTAGGAACCTGTTTAGAATATACATAACACTTCCTAATGAGTTTCATAATCTTACGTTGAGAGGCAGGCCTCATAGTACCTATTGTATATATATTTAAGAACTTTATCTATGCAGCTTGCATTGATATACAAATAAAGTATAATGCCATAATTGAATAGAATCGTAAAATATTATTATAATAAATATTTTTTACATTAAAGTCAATAAAAGCTCAATCCACAAATTTATTTACTGGATACCTACTCTAAGAATAAATCCATTGAAATGAAATAAACGAGCAGTCCAAGTTCTATTCTGAAATATTGTTTCAGAGATCTTGAGGTTCTCTCATTTTTTGAGCCTCATGAATTACATCGAATCAAAATAGGTGAACACTACAAGAAAAAAGGCCAAAGACAACGGTGGAAACCCGTTGTCGTAGGTCATTTAAAACCGTTGTTAAAGGCCCTGTGGTTATAGGTTGCGCTCAAAGACAACGGTGAAAAACCATTGTCGTAAAAGGCCAATAACAACGGTTAAACACCCTTGTCGTAGGTCTTCTACAACCGTTGTTAAAATCCCTGTGGTTAAAAAGTGTGCTGAAACACAACGGTGAAAAACCGTTGTTGTAGTCGTCTAACACAACGGTGAAAAACGGTTGTTGTAGCTCTGTAAAACCGTTGTTAAAAGCCTTGTGGTTAAAAAGTGCGCTCAAAGACAATGTTAATAAACCGTTGTTGTAGATGTATAAAGACAACGTTGATAAATCGTTGTCATAGGTCTTAAAAATCGTTGTCTTATAACAACGACAACGGTTTTTAACCGTTGTCTTTTATCGTATTCGACTACAGTTAATCAATGTTTTTAAACCGATGTCTTTCTCTGCAATATACAACAGTTTTACAACATCTTAAATCTGTTGTCTTTGGATTTGATTTACATCATTTTAAAACTGTTGTCTTATATATAATATTATATTTAAACCATAAATAAATAAATTAATTAATTAAAAAAAATTGGATGTAAAATAATATATCAGTTAAACCCTTATATAAAATCAATTCAAACATCAACATATATACTTGATCAAGAACTACATGCATGAATTACAACAGAAATATTTCATTCATAGACTTGTAATTTACCAAACCAACAATTAAAAAAAGTATGTAACTATATTCAAAAAACTTTGTAATGCCCGAGATTTGATTACTGTGGTCAGATGGTACTGAATTGATAGAATTAAGGTTGTAGGAACTCAAATGGAAAAGCCGGGCGTCGGTACAACTCAAGATCCAAAACTTGTACAGAAGTCGTGGCGCCCGAGCGGTAGAAAGAGACCGCTCGAGCGCCAATGGTTACCAAGAAAAGTTCTCGGACAGAAAGTCAGGCGCTCGAGCGGTGGTTTGTGACCGCCCGAGCTCCAGGGGATAACACTAAAAGTTTTCGGACAGAACATCTCGCGCCCGAGTGGTATTATGTGACCGCCCGAGCGCCGCTTAAGATTTGGGAAAAATTAGACAAGTGTCCTAGCCATGCAATTTAATGTGCTGAGTCTTCATTTCGGCTGTTCATCACCGAGAGGAACTTCAGAAAACCTCCATGGAAGCCTCAAGAATTCTCCTAGCTTAGAATTGAGCTTGTGCAAGAGTTAGCCATCCAAATTTCGATCCGAATATAGATTCATGCTCTTCATGCCACAAGCTTCAAAAGGATGTAAGTTTTATTCATTTCCTGCATGATTTGAGATATTGGTGTTGAGGAAATTCTGATTTGAGGTAGATTATGTGTTCTTGAAATTATAAGCAACGTTTATTCGCAACCGGATCGAAGAACGGATACCGTATATGTTATTATCGGTTTTTTTTCGGCTATGTATGAGTTAGGTTATTCAGATTTGTATAGATGTGATGATATGATCTTGCTTATGAGTTGTTGAGCTTGTTGTTGGCATTATCGGTATCAAAAGATTACGTCGTTATGCCGTCGAAATGTACCGAGATTGAATATTGATCCGTATATGTATTGCTTTAAGTTAGAGATTGATATGGTGCATTGTATATATGTCATTTCATATTGGGTTTGACAGATTCAATATCAAGAATACGAGACTTCGACTTTTACGAACAATAAGAAAGGTATAATTCAATGTTGATTCGGGAAGATACAACACGAGCTAGATTCGACTTGAGTTTCCCTAAATCACATACTAGATGATTATTACCTTGTTATGCTTTATTTATTGATTTATCCTAAAGCATTGAGATAGGAGAGTCCTTGGTAGATTAGCCAAGCCGGATGTTCGGTTGTGTCGATGGGCGTAGGAGAAGTTTCACTCCTATTGTAGACATTTGATACAGAGGACCGAAGTCTGGGAATAAGACGTACCTCCACCCCGATTGGGAGAGTAGGTGGGAGACTTGTTACGTCTTATTCACACCGGGATCCCTAGACTTAGAGTCGAGTCAAAGATATGAATTTGATTTACGTTGCCTGATTTAGATTAGTTGTGTTTCATAGACTATGGAACATATTCCTATTGTTTACATTCATGATAGCATGTTCATGATTTATATTGTGTATATGCATGTATACATTGTTTTATACTGGGATTTATTCTCACCGGAGTTTCCGGCTGTTGTTGTGTCTGTATGTGTGCATAACAACAGGTGGGACAGGATCAGGGTCGAGACGAGGATGATTGAGAGTTGATAGCGTGGTGATCACGGGCGTAGCAGAAGAACTAGTTGTTGTATTAGACATGTATTAATACTTTTAAACACTAGTTTGATTGTATGAATGAAACAAGACATGTATTTGCTTTTAATGAAATGCAATAAATCTTATGTATGTGTAGTATGTTAAGAGCAAAATTTTGACCCACATTTTCTAGCAAAGATCCACTTAATCCCAAAGATAATTGAGTTAGAGCCCGGGTCCCCACAAACTTTTAGTCAAGTTCACAAAAATAAAAATACCCTACAACCAAGACTTGCACATATCAACTCCAAAATATCTTCTGTAGCTTGTTGGAATGAATTTCTCTGCCCGTGCATCTTCCAAAATATCATTACAGTGCCTGTGAAAATAAAAACCACATAATTTTAATCAGGGCCTAGAAAAATTTTGGCATAACCTCCCCACAAGTAGGACATTACAGAAAATTTAAAAACACACAACAACAATATATATTCGAAATAAATTTAAATACGACCATACACCACACCTATCACCTACACAGCCAGACCATACATCACACCTATCACCTAAAATTATCACATTCTTTCAACATATCCCGAAAGCAATGAAGATATTTACATGTCATGAACCAACAAACGTGCAACAAAAAAAATCACATGTCCTACCTATTCATAAATATGATCCTGTATGCATTCGGCTAGCTCGGTGCGAACCTCATCAATTTCTTCCATAGAATACTCCGTTTTTGAGAACTATGAACACACACAAAAAGTATATTATTAAAAAAACACAACTTAATGAATTTTGAAAATGATAAGTAGCTACATAACTTGTAATTATTTTATATAAGCAAGATAATATTACTATCGATCGTAGTGAATCCCCCTCCAAAGTTGCAACTTCTTCAGTAATTTGCCTCATGAATCTCATCACGTAATAACCCCATTGTTTTGCATCCGGTTGCTTAGGAGCCTATGTTAAAAATGTCAAACTGTTAATGACAAATTTACATATTAAAAAATTATCTTGAATGAGAAATACACAACTTTATGACTTCCCATTGTACACGCTTTCTTCTTTTCCTTCCTTTAGTTGAGTTAAACAATGTCAACGCCCTTCATTAACATTGACCATAGTTGATATATGAGTGTTTTTTCATTAAATGAAATGCATCATTAAAATGGAATATGAACTCACATTTCCACAACATATTTCCAATCCTCATCACGAATGCGATGACTTAAGGAATCCACCAAATAAACAATCTCCTTATAATGCTCGATGACAGTGAGAGTTTAATGAAAACTACACATGAACATAATAAGTGTATGCAATTCACTAAAAAAAACAATTGAAAATTATATTACGATCTTATTTACCCAGAACAACTTGGAACCAAAACCAATTGATTCATTGCTGCACCACTTAGCCTATCCACTAAAGAACTCGCCCTCTTGTTCAACCTTTCAGTTTTACCTGTTTTGTCGTGTGCATTATGTTGCAAATTTGGGATGCTGTGTGGATTAACGAATCTAAATTTGTCAATCTTGTTTTCTTTCACCATTTTTTTATAAAGATGCCTTTCATTTCAAGTAAAAGAAAATCAAAACTACACTACATACTAAACTAACAAATTATATGCATCTTATATAATATAATAATATAAGAAAAGAACAAACAAACTTTAAGTTAATCGAAGACTTACCAAATGTAGACAAATACACAATTTCCTGAAATTGGTTCCAAGTGATACAAAGGACTGATGTCCTCAAAGTGCAAGTTAACTTCATAATCATCTGCAAATACTTCATGATCTAAAAGAAATGCTAATCTCCTTCCATTTTCAAGGGCTCTCTTACAATACCAATACACCATGCGCACTGATCTTGGCACATTTGATGACAAAGTCTGGTTTCTTTCGACACTGACAGTTTTGTTCCTTTGACGCTTCTGATAATTGTATTGTAAACATGTTAGATAGGTGCAATACTGGAGAATTTGACAGACATTTACTTTGAAATATAAGCATACGTGTACCTCTTGTCGTAGCATTATCAAATGATTTGGCCAAGCCACATGTGTTCCTACGGCATCACCAAAATTTTCACATTCATTTTTAATTTTAAATGGCAAAAGGGCAGTTTTTTGCATTGCTTCATCAATGGATACACGCATGCAATTTTGAGGTAATGGAACACCATGAAGCAAGATATTAGCTCCATTGACCTCGACAACTGTTCCATATGCAACAATGTCTGCGCTAGAATCCAATGTCAAAATAACCGGTTTCCCCTAAAAAACAAATAGTTATGTCAATGAATTGTACTAACTCTTTAGTTAAAAAATATTAAGTACTATATAACCACAACAAATTATATACCTGTAAAGCAACAGATTTTTCCACAACTTTCATTTCAACATCATTCAAATCTTCATAACTGGGGAAAAACTTGTCGATTATCATTTCATTTTCATTCACTTGATGCAATTTTACCGAGCAACTTCCTTTGTCATCAATCTCACTGTCTCATGCACCTTTTTTGTATACAATTGCTTCATGTTTTTTAATGGTTGTATCTTGCTCTTGAATTAATTTTCTAGCCTCTATCAACTCTTTCTTTTGCTCAATCATTAGCTCTCTGTCAATATCCTCAGTCTTCAAACTTCTACCAACATTGAAATATAATGTTGGGGTGATGTGACCTCCAACAGCTCTCACACGTCCACCATGTTCATCTGAATTGAGTGCTTTCGTGAGAATATCCTTTTTTGCCCCTGTTATTTGAAGTTTCCCCTCACGCTTTTGTTGTATGTAATCATCCTGTCATCCACTTGAAAATATTAATTATTTCAAAAGGTTTCATTAAAATAAAATAAATGATTTTTATTAGTTTGCTCACAATCTTTTCTATTGTTATTTGCAACTCCAGGCCATCAAAATCTCCTTCTTTATTCAATCGCTCTTTTTTCCAAATAATAGCTCTGTTAATATCATCATCGTCACAAAATTAACTTGCCTACATACAAGAACAATCAAATGATATTTGTCAAATAGGTTAAATGTTGAAAAAAAAAAGCAAATGCAATGATATATATCACATGCTAGGAAAAAAAACAGCCACCCGTGTTACAAGTATTCATGCGAAGGAAAGAAACAGTCACTTCTTGAACGGCACAATTGTTGAACTATACTTACTATTTTTTCAGCAAATCGTGCATATCCCTTACGATCAAGGCGATGAGGGTATATGTTCTTCTTCCTTCTTTCTTTCTGTTGATCACTTAGTTCCTAGTCAAGTGAAGAATTACACATATCAAATTTTTTTTAATTCGTCAAATACTTAATGGTGGACTTATTTTCAAAAAAAAAAATACTTACAATGAATTTATCAGACATGCGATTCATGACAAAAGAAATCCAGTCATCTCGTGCAAAACCATAGCCAGTAGGTGGTTGATCCAACTCTTCTGGTTTATCAACCTTGTCCGAAATGAACGTTCGAGTGAGATGTGATTTAAATTGACGCCACTTATTATTTGCCGAACTTAAACATCCTTTTTTCAACCTTGGGGGAACATCAAACGTCAACTGTAAAACATCAAAATTGGAAATACATTAAAAAGAATGACATAACATAAGATATATATAAACAATACGAATATTAATTGTGAAAAAACAACAGAACTTACATTAAGAGATTCCCATATCAATTCTTTCACTTCACTTGGAACTTGCTTCCATGTCTTGTAAGTTATCTTAATTTTTTCTCGAGCTAGCACACCAATATAACTCTGCATTTGAGCAGCAGCTTCTCCTACTGGTTGTCCAAGTATATTGAATCTTACCTCTTTTCGAATTCCCTGAACCCTCTGCCTAGAAAGCTTATCCAGATGTGTTCGACCTCTAGATGTTCTTGTTGTTTCAGTGTCCGTAGATCCCAACATTTCCTTTCCATCAAAACTCTTGTCTGTAGAAATAGATTCAAATTTTTCTTTGCCTTTCCCAATCAATGGAGGTTGTCCTAATCTCTTGTTCGATTCATGAATTGTATCATCATCATGAGACCCAATTTTAAGCTTTCTAAAGGATGTCATAGAGTCCAGATTTAACCTGTTCAACAAAAAATTGAAAAAAACATATCAATATAGAAATAAATACACAATATATACAAAAAAAGTAGGATAAGAAATTCATCTTCAATAAAAATTCAACAGATACAAAGATAAAAAAAAAGTATAACTTCAATATTGTCTACAAACTCCTACTCAAAAGCAAAATACATATCAATATTGTCTACAAATACATCTTCAAAATTAAAATATCTTTGGTTAAACATTGTCGACCCAAGTCCCATCACCATCTTCACGAAGCTATGATGGTTCATTGTCATATGCTCCGTCAACACCCATTGATGGTAACCCTCTGGTAAAAGATTGATAGTCAATTAAAGTGTCTTGCAATTCATCATCATCAACGTGTTCAAATGACTCTCTAGTAGAAGTTGCAAGTACAATACTCCATTCAGGATCTTCAATGTAAAATACTTGCTTTGCTTGACTTCCCAAGATAAAAGAGTAGGATTTGAATCCAATTCTTCTCAAATTTACCAATGTGAAACCAAGATCATCTACTTTAATACCATTATTATTCTCCACCCAATTACATTTGAACATTGGAATTTGAAATTTGTGGTAATCGAGTTTCCATATTTCTTCAATAACTCCATAAAAAAACCTTGTCTGAAACAATTGGGTTTTTATCCTTGGCACTGGCAACTTGCATTGTCTTTGCGACTAAGCTTACTCCAGAGTTTTGAGTAACTCGTATGTCATCACGTTCTTTTGTAGCATATGTTACCCCATCAATCAGATTACTAGAATACTTTAACACTTTGTTGCTAGGTCCATGCGCCAACAACTTCAATTTTTTTGATATTTGATGGGTGGAACGGTCAACTAAATGTGCAACCTATATTTCACAATGCCATAAATTTAGATTTATGTAAGATACCAAGAGGTGTATGCAGGTTAATATCTAGTATTTTGGAACTTACAGTATCACGCAACCAGTTAGTAAACCTTCGGTTATGCTCATCTTGTAACAACTTTTTGGACTTGGCTTTATGAGGAAATCTTGATTTCAAATCCACCATGTGTTCCCTAATGAAATAATTTCTAGTAGATAAACCAATAGAATGTATGCAAAGTGCATGAAAGAATTGATAGGTTGGAGATCTTACTCGACATAAGGATCAATCTCAACATCATTTGTCAATACATAAAGATGTGCTTGTTGCAGCTCATCATGACTTGTGAAGTGCACAACTCCTCCCGATAAAGGCTTAGTAAGTTCTACTTCTCGATGCCTTGATGGTATCCCAATTGTGTGGACATTAGATAGATAATCTGAGCAAAATTCGACAGCCTCTTCAGCAATGTAACATTCGGCTATACACCCTTCATGTAGAACCCGTAACGTAGATTACGTATAAGCCATGCATACTTCTAGTATTTTAAATTAAAATGATTTTTTTTATTTCATGAGTATTTAAATTTTTTTCTTTAAATTTATTTATTTTACGTAGTAGTTTAATTGTCACCTTTTTAGTTAAATAAGTGAGGCCGGACTGGAGATGGAGTATTGAGATAAGTTAATAAAGACTTATTTAAGAAGTGGTAATTTAGCATGTTTATTTCATTAATGTACGTTTAATTATTTTTATGCATTTTAGGCATAATTCATGCATGATAAGATTTGTTTCATGAAATTTTAAAAAGTTCGTGCATTAAGATTTTTAAGTTGCATTTCACGTTCGAACGAGTATCGGAGACCGGGGAATTTTCAGGAAAATTATTTTATTACACGATCTATTTTTATAAATTAAGTTAAAGCATTTTTTTAGGGTATTTTTCAAAAAAATAGGAATTTTTGGGTATTTTACCCGCAGAACCTTTAATTTTTACGGTACGTAAATTTTATCAAATCGGATGACTTTTTAAAGGTTCGGCTAATATTTTCAAAAACTTTCTAACACAAAATGTTTTTTAGGAGTGTGTTGGGATTTAATGGACCTATTTTTAAGTTTATTGGGCTTAAACTCTTTTAATTCCTTTTAATTTAAAATAAGGACCCATTAACCTAATTGTTAATTATTTAAATAATACTAATTAAACCTAAACTCATCTTAACCTAACCCTATTCACTTCCTCTTAGCCGACATCTCCCTCAGCTGCATTTTTCCTCTTGGTTTTCTCAACAGCAGCTCATAACAAACCATCGGCCACTCCATTCTTTGCATTAGAAGCTCTCCCGGTGTCTCCCTCCTCTTGTGTGGTTCATCAATCATCAAGGCACGCATTGTATCATCCTTTGTGTATCATACACGATATATATATATATGTTGTTATATGCTTGTCCATTCATGAAATTCTCGATCCAGCAACTGTACATGATGATGTATTGGTTTTGCCTTCTTCCATGCATCTCCACGAGCACCACTCACATTTTCTGATTTGTTGTGCAAGGGCTGCGAGTGCTGGTCGTTTAGGGGCTGAGCAAGGTGAGGAGACGATGTTCTGGGGTTAGAGTTTAAGGTAGCTTGCGGTAGCATGAAGAGCCAAGGAGTTGAGCGTATAGGGTCTCGTTTTGGGATGGGGCTCGGACCGAAGGTGCAACTGACGGGGTGAGGGCATCTCCAGGCCGTGGACTGGTCTCTGATGAGTCTGAGTCACGATCTGGAAGGGCTTGAACCCTGCTGGTCTGAACTCGAGGGCCATGTGAGGGAGCTGCATCGAGGAGGGTTCATGGCCGGGTAATTTGTGAGGTTTAGCGAGAAGCTGGAAACCTCCAGCGTGTAGGGGACTAGTTTGCATGGGTTCAGTGGAATCAAGGACGTCCTAGGAGGGTCTAAGGAGGACTGATACGGGGCTGTATTGATTGGGTGTAGGCTAGAGTGCATTAATGGGAAGTGGGACACTAGAGTTGGTGGAGGTAGGGAAGTTGCAACTTTCCAGCAACTTTCCAGCAGATATAAAAGACTGATTTTCGTGAGTTAGTGGCCTTAATTGTTGGGTTTTAGGACTTTTAAGTGTTTTTAAGGTGTGGTAAAAAGTTGGGAAAAATTTGATTAAGTTTTGAGTCCATTTGGGTTAAAATCGGGACCCCGATCCGATTTTAAAACGAATTAGATAAGTTGTGATTTTGGCTCGAGTTTACGCCTAGGAATGCCTTTAAAAATACTTTGGGATATTTTAAGGAGTTTGGTAAGCTTCGGGTCAATTTTAGAGGCCCAGGGTTGAAACGATAATTTTTGGACTTCCAGGGGCAAAATGGTCATTTCGCACCCGGGGTGAGATTTTAGTCCTAGCAGCGCCCTGAGCACAAATCATGATATTTTTAAATGTTCATGCATCACGTTTACGATTTTTAAGCTATTATAATAATTATGGTGCATGTTTGGTTTAAAGGAATTAACAGAGAAAAAGTAAGAAAGTGAAGAGCACTCCGTCTCCGCCGCGCCGCGTCGTTATTTCGTTTGTTTTCTGTCAAAACAAACCAAGGCATATTTATATCTTCTTTCACTCTTCAATCAAGCCATATAGGTATTTTTAAATATCGCAAGTACATGATTTTATTGCAAGAAGATCGAAATTGTTCATATTTAATTATGTTAGTTAATTATATTACATGCAAATATTCATTTTGAGATTTATGCGATATTGCTTGTGGTCACTTTACTATCATGCTAAAGTCCAGTCGCCAGTTACCGGCCCGGTCGCCAGTCACCGGTCAGTTCAGTTGTTTCACCCAGTATACTGTGGCAGTAGTCTGATCAGACATACATTATTAAGTCCGGTCGCCAGTTACCGG